>NW_025235857.1:0-5786 GCF_018294505.1 Triticum aestivum | reverse complement strand
CCATGCAACTTTCCACCGTTCCGTTTACTATGACACGCTCCATCATTGTCATATTGCCTTGCATGATCATGTAGTTGACATCGTATTTGTGGCAAAGCCACCGTTCATAATTCTTTCATACATGTCACTCTTGATTCATTGCATATCCCGGTACACCGCCGGAGGCATTCACATAGAGTCATATTTTGTTCTAAGTATTGAGTTGTAATTGTTGAGTTGTAAGTAAATAAAAGTGTGATGATCATCATTTTTAGAGCATTGTCCCAAGTGAGGAAAGGATGATGGAGACTATGATTCCCCCACAAGTCGGGATGAGACTCCGGACTAAAAAAAAGAGGCCATAAAAAAAAGAGAAAAGGCCCAAATAAAAAAATGAAATGAGAGAAAAAGAGAGAAGGGACAATGTTACTATCCTTTTACCACACGTGTGCTTCAAAGTAGCACCATGATCTTCATGATAGAGACTCTCCTATGTTGTCACTTTCATATACTAGTGGGAAATTTTCATTATAAAACTTGGCTTGTATATTCCAATGATGGGCTTCCTCAAAATGCCCTAGGTCTTCATGAGCAAGCGAGTTGGATGCACACCCACCTAGTTTGTTTTGTTGAGCTTTCATATACTTATAGCTCTAGTGCATCCGTTGCATGGCAATCCCTACTCACTCACATTAATATCTATTAATGGGCATCTCCATAGCCCGTTGATACGCCTAGTTGATGTGAGACTATCTTCTCCCTTTTTGTCTTCTCCACAACCACCATTCTATTCCACATATAGTGCTATGTCCATGGCTCACGCTCATGTATTGCGTGAAGATTGAAAAAGTTTGAGAACATCAAAAGTATGAAACAATTGATTGGCTTGTCATCGGGGTTGTGCATGATTTAAATACTTTGTGTGGTGAAGATAGAGCATAGCCAGACTATATGATTTTGTAGGGATAACTTTCTTTGGCCATGTTATTTTGAGAAGACATAATTGCTTAGTTAGTGTGCTTGAAGTATTATTATTTTTATGTTGATATTAAACTTTTTTCTTGAATCTTTCGGGTCTAAATATTCATACCACAATTAAGAGAATTACATTGAAATTATGCCAAGTAGCATTCCACATCAAAAATTCTGTTTTTATCATTTACCTACTCGAGGACGAGCAGGAATTAAGCTTGGGGATGCTTGATACATCTCCAACGTATCTATAATTTTTTATTTGTTCCATGCTATATTATATTCTGTTTTGGACATTAATGGGCTTTGTTATACACTTTTATATTATTTTTGGGACTAACCTATTAACCGGAGGCCCAGCCCAGAATTGTTGTTGTTTGCCTATTTCAGAGTTTCGCAGAAAAAGAATATCAAACGGAGTCCAAACGGAATGAAACCTTCGGGAATGTGATTTTCGAAACGAACGTGATCCAGAGGACTTGGACCCTATGTCAAGACATCAACCAGGAGGGCACGAGGTAGGGGGGCGCGCCTACCCCCCTGGGCGCGCCCTCCACCCTCGTAGGCCCCACGTTGCTCCACCGACGTACTTCTTCCTCCTATATATACCTACGTACCCCCAAACTACCAGATACGGAGCCAAAAACCTAATTCCACCGCCGCAACCTTCTGTACCCATGAGTCCCATCTTGGGGCCTTTTCCGGAGCTCCGCCGGAGGGGGCATCGATCACGGAGGGCTTCTACATCAACACCATAGCCTCTCCGATGATGTGTGAGTAGTTTACCTCAGACCTTCGGGTCCATAGTTATTAGCTAGATGGCTTCTTCTCTCTTTTTGGATCTCAATACAATGTTCTCCCCCTCTCTTGTGGAGATCTATTCGATGTAATCTTCTTTTGCGGTGTGTTGAGACTGATGAATTGTGGGTTTATGATCAAGTTTATCTATGAATAATATTTGAATCTTCTCTGAATTCTTTTATGTATGATTGGTTATCTTTGCAAGTCTCTTCGAATTATCAGTTTGGTTTGGCCTACTAGATTGATCTTTCTTGCAACGGGAGAAGTGCTTAGCTTTGGGTTCAATCTTGCGGTGTCCTTTCCCAGTGACACGTATTGTATTGTTGCCATCGAGGATAACAAGATGGGGTTTATATCATATTGCATGAGTTTATCCCTCTACATCATGTCATCTTACTTAAAGCGTTACTCTGTTCTTGTGAACTTAATACTCTAGATGCATGCTGGATAGCGGTCGATATGTGGAGTAATAGTAGTAGATGCAGGCAGGAGTCGGTCTACTTGTCTCGGACGTGATGCCTATATACATGATCATACCTAGATATTCTCATAACTATGCTCAATTCTGTCAATTGCTCAACAGTAATTTGTTTACCCACCGTAATACTTATGCTCTCGAGAGAAGCCACTAGTGAAACCTATGGCCCCCGGGTCTATTTTCCATCATATTAATCTTCCAACACTTAGCTATTTTATTGCCTTTTATTTTACTTTGCATCTTTATCATAAAAATACCAAAAATATTATCTTATCATATCTATCATATCTCACTCTCGTAAGTGACCGTGAAGGGATTGACAACCCCTTTATTGCGTTGGTTGCGAGGATTTATTTGTTTGTGTAGGTGCGAGGGACTCGTGCGTGGCCTCCTACTAGATTGATACCTTGGTTCTCAAAAACCGAGGGAAATACTTACGTTACTTTGCTGCATCACCCTTTCCTCTTCAAGGGAGAACCAACGCAGTGCTCAAGAGGTAGCAGGAGTTTCTACAGATCCATCTAAAATCTTGGCTGTGGAGTCTGGCCTACTCCAGCTAATGTGAAGGAGATAAGAGGATTTCTTGGTCTCACTGGCTACTATAGGAAGTTCATTAAGAACTATGGGATTATTAGCAGACCATTGACTGATCTGTTAAAGAAAGGAACACTGTTCATTTGGAGACCAGCTGCAGCTACTGCTTTTGAAACCTTGAAGCAAGCCCTAATTCAAGCTCCTGTACTAGCATTACCTGATTTCTCATTGCCCTTTGTGTTGGAGACTGATGCTTGTGAATATGGGATAGGAGCAGTATTGATGCAAAAGGGTCACCCACTGGCATTTGTTAGTAAAGCATTGGGTCCTAAAAACAGAGGTCTGTCTGTGTATGAGAAGGAATACATGGCCATCCTACTTGCTGTGGAACATTGGAGACCTTATTTGCAATTCCAAGAGTTTGTTATTAATACAAATCGGAAAAGTCTCACTCACCTGACAGATCAAAGATTGCACACCCCATGGCACCAGAAAGTTTTCACTAAATTGTTGGGTCTTAACTATAGAATTGTGTATAAGAAGGGCACTGACAACTCTGTTGCAGATGCTCTCTCTAGAAGACCTCATCCCCCTTCACAAGTGATGATTGTTTCTTCTGCTCAACCTACATGGTTGCAAGAAATCATGGACAGCTATGGACAAGATCCTAAAGCCCAAGAGCTTTTGCAACAACTTTCTGTTCAACCAACATCTAGACCATCCTTCTCCCTAACTAATGACTTACTCAGATACAAAAATTGCATCTCGATTGGTAGTGATGTTCAACTTCAAGCAAAGATATGCCATGCTTTTCATGCTACACCTTTGGGAGGTCACTCTGGATTCCCTGTTACTTACAAAAGAATTCATGCCTTGTTCAAATGGTCTGGTATGAAAACCTTCATCAAGGAGTTTGTACAGTCTTGCCTGATTTGTCAGAAGGCCAAAACTGAGAGGGTCAATTACCCTGGCTTACTGTCACCTCTCCCAGTTCCTACTAAAGCCTGGGAAACAGTAACTATGGATTTTATTTCTGGTCTGCCTCCTTCTGATCACTTTGACTGCATTATGGTGGTGATTGATAAGTTCACCAAATATGGGCACTTTATTCCAGTTAAACACCCCTACAATGCTGTTAAGATTGCTGAACTTTTCTTGGATAATATCTACAAACTGCATGGAATGCCCTTGTTCATTGTCTCTGACAGAGATCTTGTCTTTACTTGTCAGTTCTGGCAAATTCTTACAAAAAGGACTGGGACAACCTTAAATATGAGTACTGCCTATCACCCTGAGACTGATGGTCAAACTGAGAGAGTTAACCAACAGATTGAGTGCTATCTCAGATGCTTTATATCGGCTCACCCCAGGAAATGGAGCAAATGGATTCCACTATGTGAGTTTTGGTACAACACCAACTGGCACTCTTCTTTGGGAAAATCTCCATTTACAGTGTTGTATGGTCATGAACCCAGATACTTTGGCATTAGTCCTTCTGATACTATTGCCCCTCAAGATATGCAACAGTGGTTGGACTCCAGGATTGTGGTACAGGATACTGTCAGACAACACTTGCTCAGAACTCAACAAAGAATGAAAGTTTAGGCTGATAAAAAACGCACAAACAGAGTCTTTGCTGCTGGTGACATGGTTTTGCTGAAACTTCAGCCATATGTGCAAAAATCAGTCGCTTCAAGATCCAACAACAAGTTGTCCTTCCGTTATTTTGGGCCATTCCCAATTGTGGAGCGCATCGGTGAAGGGTCCACCCAGTCTTCCATGTTTCTCAACTTAAACAATTTATTTCTCCCAAGCATGCAGTTCAGCAGTCCCTACCTCCACCTGATCTCAACATCCAAATACTTGTCCGTGTGCTGCAACAACGAATTCGCCGCAAGAACAACCGTACTATTGCCCAGGTCTTGGTGGAATGGAGCGGCTCTTCATGCTCTGGACCGACGTGGGAAGACAGAGACGCTCTGCACCAGGCGTTTCCACGAGCACCGGCTTGGGGACAAGCCGTGTTTCAAGAGAGGGGGGATGTCAGCAGCCAGGGCGTCAACAACGACGATGGACCAGGCGAGAAGCGGGAACCAGACGAATCAAGTAATGGGCCGACGGACCGGCCCATTCGTGCGCGTAAACCGTCCCAGTGGCTTGCAGGCCCAGACTAGACCCGTTGAAGCGGGATGTAACGTTCGACAGTTTAAATACGGCTAGCTTCTAGAGAGAGGAGAGGAAGGAGGACGGAGGCTTCGGCCTGGCCTGAGAGAGAGCTTGTAATTTGAATTCGCTGTGAGGGTGGTTGGGTGGACAGCTAAAGCTAATAGAAACCTAGATCTCGCCATGATTGTAGCCGGAACCTTACAAAATCATATCTCTCAAACTTACAGGGATTTTCTCTAGTCTTTTTCTCACTGTAGTGCAAACTTTGCAGCTCATTTATGTGCAAAGAAAGCACTGGACTTGGAGAATGTTAGCTCCTCTTTCTAGGTAATCCCCGCCTTCTTGATTGCCCAGGTGCAATCATAAGTTGTACCGCCTACTGATAATTAATAAAGTGCCATGATGGCGGTTTCAAAAAAATAGTAGTGCTACTCCCTCCGTCCGGGTGTATAAGTCATCTTACGAAAACCAGATTTTCCCAAAACGTTTAGGCGTGTAACATTAAATTCTCCTCGTTACCCTCCCAGCCTCATTAACGAGCGTTCTGTTTGTTCCTCGATTCCCTCCGCTGCCTCGTTCTCCCCACGTGGAAACCCCTCTCCTCCCGTTTTACCTCTTCTCTAGTGTGAAACGAAATCTGCATGCCGTGCATGCTGTTCTTCCCATCCTTTATAAGCCATGGCAGAAGGAAACACGGGGTAGGAGAGAAAAAGCAGGCTGTTCGCCATGGACCCGTACCACCGCCGCCATGCTCCTGCCTGTGCCCGTTCTGCTCCTCCAGGCCGTCGCCAAGGTACAGACCTTGGACGGCAGATCCCTCAACGCTGCTCCCGCCCATAGCGGAGCCACTAGATGC
>NW_025235856.1:0-5786 GCF_018294505.1 Triticum aestivum | reverse complement strand
ATTTACTTAAGCCTCCCCCAAGCTTGAGCGATACTTTCTCCTTCACGAGGCCAAAAATTATACATGTAATTACGATCACGATGAACAAGATGCATAGGATAAAACTTCTGATGAAATTCCAATTTCAATCGATTGTAGTTCCATGATCCAATATCATCACATAGCCTAAAACATGGCAATGCCTTTCCCTTCAAAGATAAATGGAAGACCTTCTTCTTGACAACATCCTCGGGCATACCTGTAAGCTTAAATAATCCACAAACTTCATCCACATAGATTAGGTGCATATCGAGATGTAATGTTACATCTCCTATATAAGGATTAGCTAGCAGTTTCTCTATCATACCTGAAGGAATTTCAAAGTAAATATTTTCAGTAGGTTTAGTAGGTTGAGGAGAAAGTCTTTGCACTTCTGGTCGGGGTGAAGATACCCCGAACAAGCCCCTCAAAGGATTATTTTCCATAGTAACAAGTGACAGTAAATTTCAGCATGCTATATAAATGTTTCCTTACCAAATTCCACCTACCAAAGGCGCTTCACTCCCCGGCAACAGCGCCATAAAAGAGTATTGATGACCCACAACTGTAGGGAATCTATTGTAGTCCTTTCTATAAGTAAGAGTGTCGAACCCAATGAGGAGCAGAAGGAAATGGCAAGCGGTTTTCAGTAAGGTATTCTCTGCAAGCAATGAAATTATCGGTAACAGATGGTTTTGTGATAAGGTAATTCATAACGGGTAACAAATAAAAAAAGTAAACAAGGTGCAGCAAGGAGGCCCAATCCTTTTTGTAGTAAAGGACAAGCCTGGACAAACTCTTATATAAAGCAAAGTGCTCCCGAGGACACATGGGAATTACTGTCAAGCTAGTTTTCATCATGCTCATATGATTCGCATTTGTTACTTTGATAATTTGATATGTGGGTGGACCGGTGCTTGGGTACTGCCCTTCCTTGGACAAGCATCTCACTTATGATTAACCCCTCTCGAAAGCATCCGCAACTACGAAAGAAGAATTAAGGTAAACCTAACCATAGCATGAAACATATGGATCCAAATCAGCCCCTTACGAAGCAACGCATAAACTAGGGTTTAAGCTTCTGCCACTCTAGCAACCCATCATCTACTTATTACTTCCCAATGCCTTCCCCTAGGCCAAAACAATGGTGAAGTGTCATGTAGTCGACATTCACATAACACCACTAGAGGAGAGACAACATACATCTCATCAAAATATCGAACGAATACCAAATTCACATGATTACTTATAACAAGACTTCTCCCATGTCCTCAGGAACAAACGAAATTACTCATAAATCATATTCATGTTCATAATCAGAGGGGTATTAATATGCATTAAGGATCTAAACATAACATCTTCCACCAAATAAACCAACTAGCATCAACTACAAGGAGTAATCAACACTACTAGCAACCCACGGGTACCAATATGAGGTTTTGAGACAAAGATCGGATACAAGGGATGAACTAGGGTTTGAGAGGAGATGGTGTTGGTGAAGGTGTTGATGGATATTGAACCCCTCTCGATGAGAGGATCGATGGTGATGACGATGGCGACGATTTCCCCCTCCTGGAGGGATGTTTCCCCGGCAGAACAGCTCCACCGGAGCCCTAGATTGGTCCTACCCAGGTTCCGCCTTGAGATGGTGACGCTTCATCCCGAATGCTTCCTTATGATTTTTTAAGGGAAAAAGACACCATATAGCATAATATGGGCATCGAGGACCTGCCAGGTGGCCCACGAGGAAAGGGCGCGCCCAGGGGGTAGGGCGCGCCCTCCACCCTCGTGGCTAGTGGGTGGCCCCCCTCTGCTGCTTTATTCACCCAATATTTTTAATATATTCCAAAACTGACTTTCGTCGACTTTCAGGAATTTTGGAGTTGTTCAGAATAGGTCTCTAATATTTGCTCCTTTTCCAGCCTAGAATTCCAGCTGTCGGCATTCTCCCTCTTTGTGTAAACCTTATAAAATAAGAGAGAAAAGACATAAGTATTGTGACATATGTGTAGTAACAACCCATAATGCAATAAATATCGATATAAAAGCATGATGCAAAATGGACGTATCAATACTCAGGGAGAACACTTCTACCTTGAAATTTAGTGAGGGGTCATCCTATAATGCTACCGTCGTACTAAGAAAAATAAGATGCATAAAAGATAAACATCACATGCAATCAAAATATCTGACATGATATGGCCATCATCATCTTGTGCCTTTGATCATCATCTTCAAAGCACCGTCATGATCTCCATTGTCACCGGTCTAACACCTTAATCTCCATCATAGCATCATTGTCGTCTCGCCAGCTATTGCTTCTACCACTGTCACTACCGCTTGGTGATAAAGTAAAGCAATTACATGGTGATTGCATTTCATACAATAAAGCGACAACCATATGGCTCCTGCCAGTTGCCGATAACTCTGTTACAAGACATGATCATCTCATACAACATTTTATATCACATAATGTCTTGACCATATCACATCACAACAAGCCCTACAAAAACATGTTAGACGTCCTCTACTTTGTTGTTGCAAGTTTTACGTGGCTGCTACGGGCTTCTAGCAAGAACGGTTCTTACCTACGCGTCAAAACCACAATGATTTTTCGTCAAGTGTGTTGTTTTAACCTTCAACAAGGACCGGCCATAGTCAAACTCAATTCAACTAAAGTTTGAGAAACAGACACCCGCCAGCCACCTGTGTGCAAAGCACGTCGGTACAACCAGTCTCATGAATGTGGTCATGTAATGTCAGTCCGGGCCGCTTCATCCAGCAATACCGCCGAATCAAAGTAAGACATTGGTGGTAAGCAGTATGACTATTATCGCCCACAACTCTTTATGTTCTACTCGTGCATATCATCTACGCATAAACCTGCCTCGGATGCCACTGTGGGGAACGTAGGATGCAATTTCAAAAAAAATCCTACGATCACGCAAGATCTATCTAGGAGATGCATAGCAACGAGAGGGGGAGAGTGTGTCCACGTACCCTCATAGACCGAAAGCGGAAGTTGTAGTAAACGGGGTTGATGTAGTCGAACGCCTTCACGATCCAACTGATCCAAGTACTGAACGTACGGTACCTCCGTGTTCAGCACACATTCATGTCCCTCGAACTCTTGATCTAGAGGGTCGAGGGAGAGTTCCGTCAGCAGACGGCGTGGTGACGGTGTTAATGATGTGATCTGCGCAGGGCTTCGCCTAAGAACTACGACGCTATGACCGGAGGAGTAAACTGTGGAGGAGGGCACCGCACACGGCAAAGAGAACAATTGATGTGCCTTTGGGGTGCCCCCTGCCCACATATATAAAGGAGGGGGAGAGAGGCCGGCGGCCAGGTGGGGCGCGCCATGGGGGGAGTCCTACTTGGACTCCTAGTCCAAGTAGGATTCGCCCCCCTACCTTTTTTTCACGAGAGGAAATAGGAAGCAGAGGGAGAGGGAAAGGGAAGGGGGCGCCGCCCCCTCCTCCTTTTCCTATTTGGACTCCCTAGGAGGGGGGCATGTGGCCACCCCCCGCGGGCTTCCCTCTCTCTCCCTTAGGCCCATGTAGGCCCAACACTTCCCCGTGGGGTTCCAGTAACCCCTCGGTACTCCCAAAAATGTCCGAACCTCTCCAAAACTATTCCGGTGTCCGACATAACCTTCCAATATATCAATTTTTACCTCTTGACCATTTCAAGACTCCTCGTCATGTCCGTGATCTCATCCAGGACTCCAAACAAACTTCGGTCATCAAAAACACATAACCCATAATACAAATCGTCATCGAACATTAAGTGTGTGGATCATACGGGTTTGAGAACTATGTAGACATGATCGAGACACATCTCCGATCAATAACCAATAGCAGAACCTGGATGCTCATATTGGATCCTACATATTCTACGAAGATCTTTATCGGTCAAACCACACAACAACATACATTGTTCCCTTTGTCACCGGTATGTTACTTGCCCGAGATTCGATCGTCGGTATCATCATACCTAGTTCAATCTCGTTGCCGGCAAGTCTCTTTACTCGTTCTGTAATGCTTCATCCTGCAACTAACTCATTAGTCATAAGATACCTCTCCAATACTCGGAGTGACAAATTATAATATTGATCTATGCCAACCCAACAAACACCTTCGTAGACACCTGTAGAGCATCTTTATAATCACCCAGTTACGTTGTGACATTTGATAGCACACAAGGTGTTCCTCCGGTATTTGGGAGTTGCATAATCTCTTAGTCAGAGGAACATGTATAAGTCATAAAGAAATCAATAGCAATAAAACTTAACGATCATTATGCTAAGCTAACGGATGGGTCTTGTCCATCACATCATTCTCTAATAATGTGATCTTGTTTATCAAATGACAACACATGTCTATGGTCAGGAAAGATAACCATCTTTGATTAACGAGCTAGTCAAGTAGAGGCATACTAGGGACTATGTTATGTCTATGTATTCACACATGTACTAAGTTTCCGGTTAGTACAATTCTAGCATGAATAATAAACATTTAGCATGATATAAGGAAATATAGATAACAACTTTATTATTGCCTCTAGGGCATATTTCCTTCAGTTGCACCATCGGCGGGATCCCCCGAGGAGTACCGCCGGGCATAATGAACATGATGTCTTGGAACTGTCGGGGTGCGGGTAAAGCCTCGACAGTTCACGAACTTCGTGAGTTAGCGAAGAAATTTACCCCTATTGTGCTTTGTATTGTTGAAACTCAATTGGAGAAAGCAAGAGTAGAAGGTTTAGCTAGCTCCATAGGTTATGTAAAGCCTATGCAATTAGTAGTAGTGGTAGGAGTGGAGGTATTGGTATTTTTTGGAATAATTCAATAAATGTTGAGATTTTGGGCTACTCTTTGTATCATGTTGATTGCAAGGTGGATGATGGGTGTAGGCTAACAGTGGAGGCGTAGACACATCTTCGCCACCAAACTTGGGACAAGCTCAAACAAATATGTGGTTTATATGACCTCCCATGGCTTTGTATGGGAGACTTAATGAGGTGTTGAGGCCTGATGAGCGTGAGGGGTTTGGGCAGCGGAGCGATGCACAAATCCAAGGATTCAGAGACATGGTGGATAGCTGCAACCTGATGGATATTGGCTTCGAAGGCAGGTTTTGGACTTCCAAAAAGAAAGTTACATGAGGTACATACACTAGAGTCAGACTTGATCAAGTTCTAGGGTCGGCTGAGTGGGGCGCCCAGTTTCGACTGGCTTGTCTCAGTCATTTGACTGTTGCGAGCTCGGATCATGGGACTATCTTATTGAAGCTCGAGTAGGAGAGTAACAGGTTCAGAGCTCCTCCTGTCTTCCGATATGAGACAGCCTGGGAATCTCATGGAAATCTAAAAGAAACTCTAGTGGAAGAGTGGGCTGCAAACTAACACTGTTGTAGGGTGGAAGATATAAATCAGAAGCTCTCCTCTCTCACGACCAGACTCCAGAGCTGGAACGTCGACACCTTTGAGTCAGTCCGCAAGGAGATCAAAGGCCTAAAGAAAGAGCTTGAAAAACTCAGAAGTGCGCTGCTAAGGGTGGGACCGAGTCAGGAGGAGATACAGATAAATGAAAGACTAGTGGAGTTATACCATATAGAGGAGATGCTATGGAGGCAACGATCGAGAATCAATTGGCTAGTGGAGGGGGACATAAACACGAATTTTTTCCATATCCGAGCCAGTATGAGGAGGAGGAAAAATATGATAAAAGCATTGTCTAACTCCCTTGGAGTTGTGGTTGATGATCC
>NW_025235855.1:3964-5788 GCF_018294505.1 Triticum aestivum | reverse complement strand
CTGCCCCCGCAACCGTAGCCACTGGCCCAGGAGATCGATGAGGAGGACGAGGCATGTAAGAAAGCCCTAGAGGACTCCAAGCTCGTCGGATGGGTGGGCCTGGCGGAGCAGCTGGCCTTATTGGCCAAAGGAGATGTCGCCGTCCCTGAGCCAGAGGAGTGGGAGGTGCAGGAGGAGCAGCTGGCCATGCCATTTGAGGCGGCGGCATGGCAATCATGGCTGTGGACGACCACAGTGCACGTCGGAGTTGGTGTTGGCCCTAGCCATGTGGGTGGGCGAGGAGACGTGGTCATCGTAGCAGCAGCCGCTGCTGCAGCAGCATCCCGAGCTGGAGCAGGTGCCACCTGCTGCAGCACCGCATGCGCCGTCACCACTTGTCCCGTGGCTATTCCCGTCGCAGCCTCCGCCCTTCGTCGACCTCGCCGTGGACGACAGCAACAATGATGGCGACTGCCAGGACTGGATCTTGGGTTCTTATTATGTTTTTTTTTTCAGTTTAAGTTAATACACGGCTGTGACTTTTGGTGATAATTTGAAATATTTTAAATTTAAAAATGATGAAATGGGTCTGCCATGTTGAACGCACGTAGGGGCCGGCGGACAAGAACTGTTTGAGTCACTGTGTTGGAGTTGGCTTAACATCTTTGGGCATGGGCCTTCTGTCCTCCAGGCAGAGGCTGGCCGTGCTGCTCAAAAACTAGCATGGAAGGGAACACTGTTGTTGATCGTTTGTAGTAATACATGCCTGTGAAAATTATGTTTTATGGAATGGCAAACTCATGTCTTATGGAGGCCGACTGATCTTTATTAATTCGGTGCTCACGAGTATGCCTATGTTTCTCTTATCTTTTTTCGAAGTCACAGTTGGTATTAGGAAAATGCTGGACTTTTATCGATCCCAGTTCTTCTGGCAGAGTGATGAAACAAAAAGAAAATACCAACTAGCCAAATGGGATATCATCTGTCGACCAAAGGACCAGGGGGGACTTGGTATTGAGAATCTTGAAGTCAAAAACAGATGTCTACTCAGTAAGTGGCTGTATAAACTTTCAGTTGAAACTGAGGCCACGTGCGCGCAGATTCTATGCAGTAAGTATCTGCAGTCCAAGACATTGTCCCAGGCGACAGTAAGACCGACAGACTCGCCGTTTTGGAAGGGGATTATGAGAGTCAAAGCTGCCTTCTTTAATAGAACTAAGTTTATAGTCGGTAATGGTAACACCACTCGCTTCTGGGAGGATACTTGGCTTGGTGAAACGCCGTTGGCGCTTTAGTATCTATCCCTGTATCGTATTGTTCAAGGGCGTGATGCTCTTGTTGCCACGATTTTGCAGTCCATTCCCCTTAATATTTAGTTTAGGAGGGCGCTTGTGGGCGACCGGTGGGAAGCATGGCTTCATTTGATGAGTAGACTGATGGAGATTCAGCTATCTCATCAGCCCGATAAGTTGTGTTGGAAGCTTACTAGGTCTGGAGAGTTCACAGTCAAGTCGATGTATATCGATGTCATTAATTCTACTGTTATCTCTAGTTCCAAAGAGGTTTCGAAAGTCAAAGTTCCTTTGAAAATTAAAGTGTTTATGTGGTTTGTACATAAACAAGTCATTCTAACAAAGGATAAATTGGTTAAGCGCAACTGGACAGAATCTACTAGGTGTAGTTTTTGTGATCGGGACGAAACCATCAAGCACCTCTTCTTTGACTGCCCTTTGGCAATGGTTTTGTGGCACACGGTGCATATTGCCTTTAACATTACTCCTCCGAATTCGGTCAGTACGTTATTTGAAACGTGGCTTGTTGGGATAGAGTCCGAAACAGCCAGAC
>NW_025235855.1:0-3567 GCF_018294505.1 Triticum aestivum | reverse complement strand
TGTGAGTCCAGAGCACATGCATTGCACTTGTACGTGTATATATGTTCCACTCTACAAGAGTTTCAGAGAAGCAGAGTCGTGCTCAGGTGCCGATTTCTTCATACCGGTGCTTGAAACAGCGCCTCTCCGGCCTTGCTCGCGTCCATTTCATGATGTTTCTCCATGGCGCGAGGGATGAAGATGTGGAGGCTGCGGAGGGTGCGGTCAAGAGCATGGCCGATGCGCGCCCCGACGGTCTCACATTTAAAATTCACAGATTTGAAGGTCTCATGAATGCTGCACGACTGTAGGCAATGCTGAACTCTTACCTCTTGTTTCTTTTTCAGCATTGATAGCAGGGCGTATATCAAAAGTTAGGATGGCCATACAGACTGGATTTTGATCCTCTTTCAATACTGCAATAGTTAGTGACAGCAGGCTGATGGCGTTGTTCTATGCTTTGTGCTGAATCACCTAAATTTCGCTCCAGTATTACCATGGACATGGAACTGCAGTCAGTGTTGCTCAAAATATGTTTCTGATTCAGCATGCATCCATGCATGCTGCAGCCAGAATCCTCCGCTGAGAGCACACATATTTAGCAGGAGAGAATAAATCAAGACACAGTGAGTGGGAGACCCACATATATACGAGAAGAAAAGATTACGCCAAACACAAGTTGGCTGCCATTGCCATGCCAGATGAACAATAACAAGTATAGCAAACAGGCTGGAAACGATGCAGATGCAGACATGAACAAGCTGTACATAATTACAGGATATATGTGACTCTGAACTGAAACAATCATCAACAGTACTCCTAATTAACTTGCCTTGGATTGCTGGGCGTGATTGACTTCTGAAGCTCGATCAGACCGTCTTCAGTACAGGTCGGTTTGGGTTCTTGGCGAGCTCGGCCCTCAGGTGTGCCATGTGATAAAAGACACATTCTAGCACAACTTCCTTGAGGCTGGCGAGAGATGGTAGACCCAAAACGGAAC
The DNA here is from genome assembly GCF_018294505.1 of Triticum aestivum. Taxonomy (NCBI): domain Eukaryota; kingdom Viridiplantae; phylum Streptophyta; class Magnoliopsida; order Poales; family Poaceae; genus Triticum; species Triticum aestivum. The sequence goes on along the minus strand of NW_025235855.1, from coordinate 2,588 downwards.
TTCGAAGGACGTGAGAAGCACTCCTGTCAAACTTGAGCACCTCAAGCTTCGGGGTTGTTCCTTGTTCAAACTTGACAGACCTGAGGCTTGATCCAACTCCCATGCTCAGCTCCAGCACCACCAGGCTCCCGAACATCCCCTGCTGGAAATTGAGATGGACCTCTTCATCCTCGAGTGACTTCTTCAACAGATGCAGGAATGCCAGATTTGTTAGGTTCCCAAGGACTTGTATGGCATCATCGTGCTCCTGTGGTGGGTTTCCCGGCGATGCGTTGAACTCGCTTTCCCCTTTCACGCTTCCTTTCTGGTTCAGTTCGGAGACTGTTGTATTTCCGTTATTCAGTTAATGGAAAGGGGTAATGCCCGGTTCAAAAAAAAAGAAAAGCATCGTGCTCTAGTATCATGGAGCTCCGCAGCTTCAGCTTCTCTAGATTCTTGAGCCCCTGGATCCATTCTGGCAACTTGAGCAGGTTACCGTAAAGCTTGAGGCTCTGCAGTGTCTCAGGAAATGAGAACTTTCCCTCCAAGCAGCCACATAAACCAGGCTCCCCCTCTGATCGGATTGACAATGACTCCAGGCGGCTCAGACCAACAATTGTTGAACACAACTTCTGGCCTTTTTCCTTATTGACGCTAGTCACTCCCAACTTGTGCAACAGCGTGAGTCCTTTTATGTCCTGTATAATAACCTTCCCTCGTGTTCCGATGTTCACAACACCCAATGTGTGCAGGGCTTTCAGTTTCCTCAACCCTCTTGGAACTAGCATACCATCCTCAGTTGGCATTGTGGTAGCTCGAAGATAGTTTAGCTTCTGAAGCTTGATGATGCTCTTTGGCAACTTGACAATCCTAGTACCTCTGACATCTAGTGTCTCGAGTTGCCTCAGGTTGCCCAGTGAATCTGGCAGGTAAAAAATATACCCACATCCTCTTAGAGAAAGGTATGTTAGGTGAAGAAGCTTCCCAATATGCTTAAGGTGATGATCATAGAGATCATATGTGTCTTCCAGGTCTAGCACTCGTAGCAACCTCCTCTTGCGAGAAAAAAAAATGACTTCCACACTCCAAAACATGTAATTGACCATAGACGGGACATGTCCACTATGCTCTGAAACTCATTCTTATCTCCCTTCCAGTTGCTGCTTATAGTCAGGTGGCGCAACGTGGTCTGGCTGTTCGAGCTGCAACCTTCCTCCAGTGTAAAAACAAGATTTTCTTCCATCGACTTGGAGACACCAATTTCACGGATAAGATCATGAACTTGGCAGGAACCAATTCCATTTGTACCGACGATTGATTGTTGAGATGGTAGGATCATACTCCTGCTTATAAGTTCCATGAAGTAGCCGTCCGCTATTTCCATCGCACACTTGCCATGCACGTCCCTTGAGTAACCCTCTGCACTCCACCGACGTGCCAATCGTCCCCGTCCAACCTTAACGTGCCAATCGTCCCCGTCCAACCTTGTAATCTTCGGGAAAGATGGGCATATATAGGAAACATGACTTGAGATGATAAGGCAAACCATCATAGCTTCTCATAAGGACATTTCTTATGGTCCCAAGCTCTGGATTCATCTCCAACTCAGAATTGATATTATCATTCAATTTCCTCCGTTCCAAAGAGGTTTTTGGTTGGTTGGACAAGAAGCCACCTATGGTGACTATTGCAAGGGGGAGCCGACCACACTTTCTCAGAATCTGTTCTGTCTGTTCAACTAGCTCTGGATATTGCAAATTCAAATCAGTAGTCTTCTTGAATACCTGAAATCATGCGGTCTAGTTATTTAGTACTGTGGAAATTAAACCAGGCTGGGAAATAATGTTTCAGTATACTTATTGGAATTGACATGCAAGAATCTTTGTCTCGTATACATGTATTAAAAAATGTGCACCCAGAACTAAATCACTTTATACTCAAACTGTTCATTAAATACTAATTGATATGGAATAGAGCAGTTGCTAATCAGTTAAATTTTGCAGCAACAATTGGAATTTGCAAATCATGAAGTGAGCATTTGCTTCCATGTTTTTCAAAGTGATTGAGCAACTGGACCAACCAAATTGTTGACATGTACTACTAGTACGCCACGATATCACTAATGTTAGGAAGCATATATTTGTGGAACATACTATTGGAAATCATGAACTACATTTTTGTTGCAATGCCTGAATTAGTTCCAGCATGGACCATGGTTGTAGAGAAAGGACGTGTTATAGATTAAGTTACATTCAAAGTAGAGCTGATCATTTTGGTTGAACAACTAAGACGATGTAAAAAATACATAGGGCACAATATGACTATGCCACATAAAAATAAAGATGATAATACTTTGTAACTAAGTACCTTTTTACTGAAGAGGTCACGTGCATCCGTGTGATCTAGATCTTTGAGCATGTATATATTTTCTTCTTGTCTCTGTGAACAAACTTTAGCTATATTTTCTTCCCTGGTGGTGACAATGATCCGGCTTGTATGTTCCATTCCAAGGAAATTCGGTACTATCATGTTCCATTCTGCAGTAGATGATACATCAATACATCATCAAGAACAATCAAGCACCTCTTTCCTTCTATAAGCCTTTCCAT
>NW_025235854.1:0-5790 GCF_018294505.1 Triticum aestivum | reverse complement strand
AAGAGTGTCAACTTTAGGAATTAATGATCCCATTATTTTGGAGGATGTTTAATCTTATTATGATAATTATGAAAGTGGATTTGGAGAGGTCATGCCTTTATTTAGTGATGATTCCACTATCTTGGAAGAGGTTTCAATCGATTATGATGAGAACAAAGTTGCTACTTATGATAATTATTGTGATGATACATATGCTATAAAAAGTAGTGATGATTATATCTATAAAACTTGTCATGATTATGATTACCCTTTTTCTGAACATTACTCTTTTAATGTGGAAACAATTTATAGTGTTCGAGTCTCTTATGATACTCCCACTATTCCGATTGAGAAGAATTTTGCTTATGTAGAGAGTAATAAAAATTCTATGCTTGTGCATCATGAAAAGAATGCTTTATGTGATGGTTATATTGTTTAATTCATTCATGATGCTACTGAAAATTATTATGAAGGAGTAATATATGCTCGTAGGAATTGCAATAATATCAAGTTTCCTCTCTATGTGCTTAAAACCTTGAAGTTATGCTTGTTTTGCTTTCCCATGCAAGTTGATTCTTGTTCCCACGAGTTGTTTTCTCACAAAATCCCTATGCATAGTAAGTGGATTAGAATTAAATGTGCTAGTCATATTCTTCATTATGCTCTCTTTATGTTTCAATTCTTACCCTTTATGTGAGCATCATTGAAATCATCATGCCTAGCTAGGGGCGTTAAACGATAGCGCTTGTTGGGAGGCAACCCAATTTTATTTTTGTTCATTGCTTTTTGTTCCTGTTTAGTAATAAATAATTAATATAGCCTCTTTTTATATGTGGTTTTATGTTTTTAATTAGTGTTTGTGCCAAGTAGAACCTTTGGGAAGACTTGGGGAACGTCTTTGCGATCATGCTGTAAAAAACAGAAACTTTAGCGCTCACAAGATTTGCTGCCATTTTTTATTGGAGAGTTATATTTAGTTAATTATTTTTGCAGATGATTAATAGATAAATTACTCACGTCCATAAATTTATTTTAGAATTTTTGGGGTTCCAGAAGTATACGTTTGATCCAGATTACTATAGACTGTTCTGTTTTTGACAGATTCTTCTTTCTATGTGCTGTTTGCTTATTTTGATGAATCTATGAGTAGTATCGGAGGGTGCGGACCATAGAGAAGTTGGAATACAGTAGATATTACACCAATATAAATAAATAATTAGTTCACAACAGTACCTAAGTGGTTATTTATTTTCTTATACTAACGAAGCTTACGAGTTTTCTGTTAAGTTTTGTATTGTGAAGCTTTCAAGTTTTGGGTAAATATTCGATGGACTATGGAATAAGGAGTGGCAAGAGCCTAAGCTTGGGGATGCCCAAGGCACCCCAAGGGAATATTCAAGGACAAACAAGATCCTAAGCTTGGGGATGCCCCGGAAGGCATCCCCTCTTTCGTCTTCATTCGTCAGTAACTTTACTTGGAGTTATATTTTTATTCACCACATGATATGTGTTTTGCTTGGAGCATCATTTTATTTTATTTAGTTTTGCTTGCTGCTTGAATAACCAAACATGAATGCAACAGTTACTTTTATTATGACTTGGATATGCCAACATGTATTGCAGTTCGAGATATTTTTAGAATAACAAGATTTAACAACAGATCAAACATTCAAATACTCGAAACAAATCAGACAATTATGTTCTTAACACTTCAGTGGAAGTGCCAAACTGTTATGAGGAATATTTGAATGCCACAAAGCTTTGGAAAGATTTTGTATGTGCGTACCTCACTTTCATCACAGAGTTTAATTCTTTCAATATATCAGGTCTACTGTGGCCAGAGCGACTGATTAACTGTGTCAACTCCTACAATAAATTAGCATATTATAATCACATAGCAGCAAATAAGTCCCACGTCACCACAATTATGGATATTCACAATTGTTGACAGAAAAATATTCTTGTAACTTCTCTTGAAGAAAATTTAGTAAAAATCACTCGACGGTAATTTTGTATGTGAACAAAGGGCACCCCACAAACTTGTTCAGTTTCAAATAGATCCTACATCTGGGTTGGGTCTGAGAACTCTCTGTCCCCCGACTGATGCGAACTAACAATAACGACCCCTAAAATTTCTGTGTAGTGCTTGTTTATTTATTTTCTCTTGCCTAATTGCCTCCAGCTGCAGCCTTGTGGGTTTTGCAATACATGCAGATAATAGCAGAAGTTTACATGGCATGTACATTTCAATGAATTAAGACATCGATAAAGGAATCACCTTTAGAAACCGCCATACTTCAGTCAGTGATAAGACTGCAAACCTGACTTGAACAAGATAACAGAATATTTCAGCATATCTCCTAAGTGCCTCCTCTGTAATGACAATATTCACTGGCCAATCAACTTTATAACCCAGCAAGAAGTCATCCAGCATGTGGAAACCTGGCCGCCAAAACTTGGGCCGTTAATAATTCAAGAAACAAACCTTCAGTTCTGAAGCCCAAAAACTGTAGCCAAGGACAATCTAAAGATCAAATTATTACCATGTTCAGAGGCTGCCACAGAAGTGACTGGCTGTTCTTTCATGTATATAAACAGTTTTTCCTTATAAGGATCGGTATCACATGAAGACCTCTGCAAGGCCAAGTCAAGAAGCCCTTGGATCTCTGCTCTTTTCTGCTCAGACTTAACAGAGAACCATTTCTGCATGGGGGGAAGTCAGACTTAACAGATTTGTGCATATAAACATAGGTGCATGGCGTACAGGCTAAATGGATAAAATTACCTTATGATAAATGGAAACAATAAAAGATTCTGCCCAGTCAGCTAGTTCCATGAAATGGTACCGTCGTAGTGCTAGTAGATGTCCACAAAGATCAAAACCCTCCTCAAGCAACTTCATTGTGAAGCTGCTAACATATTTATATCTTTTATTACAATTAAGGAATAATATGTAGAAAGAAAAATACTGGCCAACAACTTTAGTGGTTTATAAGCTTTAGAATCATAGCCTGGATCAGATTTATTTTTTCACCAACAAGATGGTTTTTTACTTGTAAAAGCAGTTGATGAACCTAATACATGACAGATGGACTAAATTAGACAAAGAAAAGGCATTTAAAAGACAGTACATCACAAATTAGCGTTCGTGAAATAGTCTCTGATGTTATGCTGATAGTAATAGTAGAATGAAAAAGAGGCATTATGATCAATCTGACATTATGAACTGCACTGTACAAGCATATACAATTAAGGATACTGAAGCAGAATTTCTTGTATAATGCACTTGTCAATAGCTATATCAAGTGGCATATCAGATGCTGAACTACTATCTCCAGCTATCTTTTCTGTTGATTTAGCAGTATATTCTAACAATTTCTCCCATAATGCTCCCCCGCAGACATTTTTTGGAAGATTATCACTTGCTTCTGTTTCTCCTGATGAAGCAAGGTATCCCTGACTCCCTGTCTTAGCTTGAAGAAGCTCACTGGAACAATCAGGCTGTTTAGAAATCTGAGCAGTGGAATGTACAACCTTTGTAGCTCCGGCTTCAGACTCCACAAGGGGCGTGCTTCTTTCACAGTATACTTCACATGGATTCGTGACCGACTCAAAAGCAAAGCTTTTAAGTGCTTGATTTTTCCATTTTCCTCGCAAGTCACTCTCCATATGATGACCAGCCGCATTCTTCAGAATGGGATTGGTGCTGAGATTGTAAGGAATGCTAGAATTGCAAGACTTCTCTGTGTGTGATGGATAAACTACATCATCATGTGATACTTGCTCCACTGCACTTTCATTGTTAGTATACAGAAACTCATCAACTAAACACATTTTTCCAGGGGAACTATTAAATGTGTTCTTTGGAAATTTGCCAAATGGCCAAAATTTACTATACTGGTAATCCAGTTCTAGAGCATCAGGCATCACATTATGTTCCACATTCTGCGAGTGCATGGGAACGTTGCTGCAACCCAAATCAACATTTCTATGGTGCTCATCATTAGGGCTTGCAGAGTTTGTCCCGTTGTGATGAGAACTAGTTTGATATGAAAGCACATTTTGGGTTTCTGAGGAGCATTTTGCTTCACCTGTACTTGTATAGTACAATGAAAACCTGGAACTAGACAAATTACCACAAGTGATGCCACTCTCAACCTCAATTTCATCCATAGAACTATAAGAAGAAGAGCATTCTGAAGATTCCAGTGGATCTAGTTTATCTGAAGATTCTTGCGATGTTGAATAAGCATCATTGTCTTTTTCATCTGCAGACATACTGTGAGAAAGGACAGATCAGACTAATCTGTTGCGGTGAAGACTTATGATGTACACTGCCCGCATGAGTAAAAAAAGAGTATGCACAATAAAATACAGAAGAAGTGAATGAAAGTGGCAGATTTAACATTGCTACAAAGGTAGATCCAGGACGTACATATCACAAATTGGTAGAGCATGGGTGCCGCCATACAATAGCTCCACATCTGAAACTGATGTGTCTAGAGGGCTTTTACTTTTATGCAGGGAGTTTGACGGAGGACCAAAAGGAATTATCTGAAACATAACTTCATGTCATAAAGTGTGACTTAAAAGCATAGTTGACCCAGTGTATTAGTACTGTTGCTTTGGCAAGGGTGAAAAACAGACAAGTAGTTAATTCTGGAACTAAAAGTAGAGTGCTAACCAGACCTCAATATTTAAGAAAAAATGATGGAGCTTCTCTAGCATTGACTTGTACATAGCGTCTCTCTGACATATTACTGCTTCAGCCTTGCTTTTTGAGAAAGTAAATGAATTCACTGAGCACTCAATTGGCGTACCAAACCATGGGAGAATTTCCTCCAGAAGGATAGTTTTACTAGTGTCATAATTATCTCCTCCAGTAGAACAAAGATTGCATGACTTTACAACCTTCATGAGCACTTGAAGCTGCTGCCCAGTGCGTAAAAGAGGATTGCATATATCTTTCAGAAAACATGGAACAGATACATGATTACTTCCCTGTTGACAGCGATACATGATAAAAACTTAATTAGATCTACTGGAAAAGGAGTAACATTTTCATGGTTCAAATGCATGGATTATGTGAAGAGTGGATCATATATCTGAATTTCTGATGTTGAGAATAAATTAGGTCAATAATGACCGTTTAGGCATTTTTCCTTGAAGCTTCACAAAGACAACAAGTGATGTCTTACCTTGAAGGGCAATGCAGTGAAATCACCTAGTGGGCCCAACGAACCTCCTTGAATCTGGTTGTTCTCGGTTTGTGTTATGAGAAATTCTTCATAAGGGTCATCAACACTAGCTCGGTAAATCCATAACTTAATGAAGTTACAGTATGGCTCACAGGAACGAATGAAGAGATATTTCAAAAGAGCATAGTGAACTGGATCAGCATCCTACAATTGAAGGCAAATCATTTGACATTTCAAAACATTTGTCATATGTAGAACGTGAACAGAAGGACATGTCCAAACAGAAACTTTCAGTACAGTAGCACAAATTTATGCCATCAGATAAAGAAAAACTAGCATGATCTTGTGGTAGCTGGTAATCTACAAAACTGTGGCGTTGATTGCCATGTTACAAAGAAATGTCAAAGAAATTAACCCATCCCAGCAGAGACCAAGTAAGCAACTGCGTAAACATATAAAGCATAAGAGAAATAAGATGCTCGGCTACGTAGAATATGAAACTAAACATAGCCCAGGGCTCATAGCACCATACAAACAAGAGAGTGAATGTATTGTCGATATAGAACAGAGAATATCAACAACAAAATGAAGCGGTAAGTTCCACAATTTTATT
>NW_025235853.1:0-5792 GCF_018294505.1 Triticum aestivum | reverse complement strand
TCAGCTCCTCGTCCATCCTCACTGACCGCTGGGTACTATGTCGGGTGGCATGACCACGCCCCTTCGACGTAGTAACCGTCACTCCCTTGCTGCTGATGGTTCCTCTGCGACTGATGAGCACTCCCTTGCGAAGGCAATGCGTCGCTAGGCATTGAGGAATTTGGAACCCACGCCAGGTACCTCGTACACTCAATCTTTTCTTTCTTTTTCAGATACTCGTATTACTAGTAGCTTAAAGAATGTTGGTGTATCTATGGGAAAGAACAATAATGAAATTAATTTGTCGGTTGGGGCACTTAAACAAATGGAGACTGACCGTTTAAAGGTTTCTCCAAAGTGTAATAACGCCTTACCAAACCCCGAAACCGAGGATGATGATGAAGCAGATGTCAAATATGATGGTCCGCTAATCTCCCACTTGGTTGGTGAGGTTACCGAGGTGGGTTTAGATGATGCAAGACCTGGGTCAATGTTTTGTGACTTCACAGTATCTTCGCGGAAATCTAAATCGCACTCCTCTAAAAAGAAACAAAAACCGCCCAAGAAGGCGAAAAGTTCCACACCAATTCGAGTTTTCTCATGAAAGGCATGTTTTGGAATAGCAGAGGTCTCTCAGACTTGGCTAAACATAAACACATCGATGATTGTGTGCGAGAACACAAATTGGATTTTGTGGCAATTTCCGAGGCTGGTAAATGTGACTTTCGCCCACACGTCCTCGATCACCTATCAGGTGGTTTTGACTACACATGGCATAGTCTACCAGCTCGTGGAAGGTCTGGAGGAATCCTTCTTGGGATACAAACCACGACCATGGACTTGTTGGCTTTTGGAAACGGTTGAGCAGTTGGAAAGGAAAACTACTCTCAGTTGGTGGTCGGCTGGTTTTGATTAACTCCGTCCTCACAAATATGGTTCTCTATATGATTTGTTTCTTCCAACTCCCAAAAGGGGTCCTGCAAAGACTGGACTACTTTAGATCCAGATTCTTTTGGCAAGGAGACGGCGAAAAGAAAAAATACAGGCTGGCCAAATGGAGTGTGGTTTGTAGTCCTAAAGACCAAGGTGGTCTTGGAATTCATGACCTGCAGGTCAAGAATGAGGCCATTCTCAGTAAATGGTTATTTAAACTTCTTACCGAGGATGGTGTTTGGCAAACCATGTTGGGCAACAAGTATCTAGGCCAAAAGGCGGTATCCCAGGCATATTGGAAACCTGGCGACTCGCACTTTTGGGCTGGCCTAATGGCGGCAAAGAAGCATCTCTTTCGCTTTGGGTCTTTCGCGATAAAGGATGGGTCGAAGATTCGTTTCTAGGAAGACATCTGGCTAGGCAATGCTAATCTGAAAGAACAATATCCAGCCTTATATAACATCGCTCGTGATGAGAATAATACTATTGCGCACGTGCTCGGTTCTTCCCCGCCGAATATTTCGTTCAGGCAGGATTTGATTGGCCCCCGGCTTGTGTCATGGCATAATATTTTATCACGGCTGGATTTGATTAACCTGAGAAAAGGTCGGGATGTGTTTCGCTGGAAACTCACTACATCAGGGTCTTTCACAGTAGACTCTATGTATTGTGCACTCACGCATTCTAAGGTACCAACGAGTAATAATAAGAAAATTTGGAAGTCCAAAATTCCACTAAAAGTGAAAATCTTCATGTGGTATCTTTGTAGGGGAGTTGTGTTAACAAAGACAATCTCGCACGGCGAAACTGGCGAGGGAGTAAGAAGTGTTCTTTTTGTACTCATGACGAGACAATCAAACACCTCTTTTTCCAATGCAAGTTTGCACGTTCTACGTGATCAGTCATCCAAATAGCGTCAAATTTGTATCCGCCCACAAGTGTTGCCAATATTTTTGGTCATTGGTTGGACGGTATTACAAATAGGTTCAAAACGCTAATAAGGGTGGGAGCGTATGCCTTAATTTGGCCGCTTTGGCTATGTAGAAATGATTTGGTTTTTAATGACAAAAATGTTTCTCCTCAGGTTATTTTCCGGTGTACGCACTCGCTACGTATGTGGTCTATGCTACAACGTCCGGAGTACCAACCGCTGTTCATGGTGGTGTGTACGTGATTGGAGCAGGTGGCTACGGAGGTTTTTTCCCAACATGGGTGGCAGCATAACCTATGGATCGATCCACCACCTTCTTCGACATAGGCATAGTGTCGGTCTAAAGGACTCTACTGTTGCCGATTTGTCGATTTTTATTTCATGAATTTTTGTCAGACTTCTGGATTTGGCTGTGTGCATCTTAGTTATGCAGAGGCCGGGTGTTACTCATAATGCTTTGTATCCGTTTGATGCTACATTTTGAGATAATAAAGTCGCCCTTAATCGGAAAAAAGAAGTTAACATCAGAAGGGGACCTGGCGGTGGCGAGGAGCTGGGCGGCGTCAAAAACCTCGGAGTGTGTCTTGCCGAGGCGGTGGAGCTCGGCCTGGACGCACTTGGAGGTGAAGAGAGGGGGTGCCCGGGACGCCGAGAGGAGCTCGCGGAGGGCGTCGTCGGCGGGGAGGAGTTGTTGAACGAGGAGGTGGTGCACGAAGGTGCCGTCAACGAGCACCTTGTGGGGCTAGCGGAAGCCGAAGCAGGTGGAGTAGAACTTGATCACCTTGCAGTGCCGCGGACGCCTCTTCACCCTCATCGCCGGCCGGCGGGCAGGCGCCGGCAGCGGCGGCGGCCGGAGGTGGCTGCTGCTTGTCGAGTGGAGGTGGAGGAGGCGCGAGGGCTTTGGGGTTTCGTATCTACCGTGTGCGTGCGTGCGTGCTGGGCCGGTGTGGGCCGGGCGGACTCTGTTGTGCGCGCTGGGCTGTGTACTGAGGTCCGTGTTAAATCATGTTTTAAATAAAATAAAATTTAAAAACAAAACAAATAGGCCATTTTCGTCTAACTTCTCTATGGGAATGTATCTACTGCACCCACTCTTGTCATGTTGCTGGTGCACCGGATCCGGTATATTTTAAAATATATTTAGAGAATCTGAAAGAAATCTAGCATATTAAAACATCATCAATATATGTTGTCATAAAATTTCATACAAAAATTTGAATTATTGCTTGAGATACAAAAATAACAAATTTAACATCAATGTGACGATGAGCCAAATATATAGCTCAACTTATGTTATGTCGTATTCAATGTCGAACTTGTCTTTTCTTCTGAATTTTTAGAACGTTTATAAATGTGATAGGGAGTTCAGTGCATAGAATGTAACATAAAAGCACCCATGCAACAGATATTCTCTCACTGCTGTCTTGATGTTTTTCGAAAAGGAGGAAGACCCCCGGCCTCTGCATCTGGGCGATGCATGCAACCACTTTATTAATTATTCACAAAGACCTTAAAGTAATACATCAGTAAGTCTGAAGCCACCGTTTAGGCAACATCTGTCGCTACTCCTATCCAGTATCCAAAGGGATGCTGATAGTCCGAGCCTAATACCAAATAAACCTCGCAGCAAAGCTTAACATCTAAGACTGGAGGCCCCTACCAAGCCAAATTACCAGGTATGAGGTACTCTCAGAGGCTGCCGCCGCGCCAACTGCCACCAATCGATGTTTTGTATGCCAAAAAACAGGTACACTGATCTACGACCAATCTGCAATCTTAATTCCCATAACTATTGTGTGTGGCCCATGACATCTCGACGGTCGCTTATCTGAGTTACTCCCTCCATCCATTTTTACAGATCCTAATTTTTGAATCTCTCGTACCAAGGCACTTCATGAAACCTAGAGAAATTTTTTGGGACTCACCATCATTTAAACGTCTATTAATTGCGCTAATCTCTTCCTCTCTCTCTCTTCATTTTAATTTTCCTCTTATATCCTTTGCTCCTGATCTCGGCATCCTCTTCAATCGTTCATTGACAGCCACTAACACACAGCCATCCATCCACAAGGCATGACCAAAATTTCTCCTCCACTGCCTGCCTGCTGGCTGCTATGCCAGCGCATACGTACTTGGCCCGGAGAAGTTACACTGTTAGAAAGAGAGAGAGTGTGTGTGTGGGACAACAACGACAACAGATCGTTGGATCTCCTCCACTAGTAAGCGAGTCCCAGAATCACAGGCACATCCATTATATTGGTTGTTGGCCTTGGATCTACCTCCAACGCCCACAAATTCTTGTTTAAAAGAAAACAAGATTCATACAAATTCATAAATCACAACTGGCAATTTTGAACGTGAAAAAATAGACGTAGACACCCTCTTCGCTATGAGACACAAGTGCACCCCAAGCGTTAGGGTTTTCCCTCCCTTCCGTCGGCGCTGCCGCCGGTCTGCCTCGTCTCTTGTGGCCTTGAGGCCATGGAGTCACGGTGGATCCTGGCCCTTGCCGATAGAGCTATTTTTTGTTTCTTTTTTGTGTGTGTTTTGTTAGGGTTTGTGTCATGGTTAGCAAAGCAACGCATCGGCGGCTCCTTGAAGACGGAATGAAGTTCTCCCCCACTTAGTCCCCATCCAGACGGTGTTTCTACCGTTGTCGAAGGGCGTGTGAAGATTTGTCTCTGGCGGATCTCGTGACATTTGGTTGGCGTTTGTCTTCGGTGGTTTCGCTCGGATCCGGGCATTCGGCATTTGTTTGTTTGTGTTTGTGTGTCTACATGTTGGACTCTCTTGATCTACGCTTCTCTTTGTCAACGGCGGTTGTTGCTCGGGTGTGTTGGTGTTGTGCACTTATGTTTGAGTTCTACGTGGGAGTGGGAGTTACTATTTATGGAGTGTGATATGCCGAGTTGATGTTCTTTGAGTCTCCTGCTGCGATGGAGATTCCCGAGGCTCCTCAGAGCGCGACCACAGGTGTGGTCAAGGTGACTAAGGGTGAGTTGTCTGAGGCATAGTTCCTTAAGAGACTGAATGAGCTGGCTCCAGGCAACTTTCAGTGGGAGTTGATTAGGCTTGAGGCCAATGTGTACAAGGTTGAGTATCCTTCAGCAGAGGACTTGCAGAGGCTTCTGAGTTTCGGGATGTGCAGGGTGCCGGGCACTGAGTGTGTCCTCGAGTTCGAGGAGTGGAAGAAGGTTGAGCCGAAGGGCATACCTCTAACTCTGATTTGGCTGCGTTTCTCAGGGGCTCTGTCTAAGCCTCTGAATGATGTCCAGGTTGCGGCTAGCTTGGGGACACTTGTTGGGAAGAATGAGCGGGTGGATATGCCTTTTACCCGTGCGAATGGGGTTGCTAGGCTGCTCGTCAGTGTTCTGGATATCAAGTTTATACCAAATGTGGTTAAGTGGACGCACGCCGGCAGAGCTTACAAGACTCTGAGTTGTTTTCTGAGGCTATGCCTGGACATGATGTTGATATGGTGGATAGGAATGATGGCTCGGGCAACAAAGAGATGCCTCAGGGTGATAGTGGTGGAGATATGTCCAACGCTTCGGGTTCTAACCATGCTTCGGTGGCGCCCGGGAAGGGGACTCCACCACCAGCTCCAGCACCTATGACCTCGCTACGTTTTGGCTCGTTTCAACCAGCTTCCGCCCTCCGCGGTTGTCGAGTTATCGGGTGGAGAGCGATGACCTTTCAGAGCACTCACTTCCTCCTATTTCTTTTGCAGTGTGTGACGCACCGCGGTGGAGTGTGCTCCGACCTTTGAGGTTCATGCGGTTGAGCCTGATCGGGATTCTGAGTCTCGTTCTGAGGGTAGTGAGGATCATGGGCAGGAGGCCCCATGTTCCCCCACAGCGATTGATCAGGGTGGTGCTTCTTTGCGGACGAGGAGTCCGGTTACGCCGTGCGTTGCTGTGGATGGGCCTAGCACCGGTGGAGGTACCGG
>NW_025235852.1:5286-5793 GCF_018294505.1 Triticum aestivum | reverse complement strand
TATGCGGGCGAAATGATGATACCATGCCAAGTTCCAACATTTTCAGAGTTCATTTTGTAGTTATTTTCAATTTCACCATCATTTAGCTCCCTAAAGAAATCAGTAAATGACTGAAAAACAGCAATTGATGTCAGAACGTGCTGGCAATTGATGACGTCGCTTTGAAAGATGCATACTGAACGCAAAAATAGGCTGGAGTTCAAATAAGTTTAAAAAACATTGAAGTGCCCATGTAACAGATGAGTTCTCGTCCGAAACCCTGATACTCCGAAAGAGATTGTCCAGTTTGTACACAAGGTGCGTCCAGTTTTCGCCGTGACCCTCTCTACTCTTTTGCACATGCTATGTGGGCGAAATGATGATACATGCCAAGTTCCAACATTTTCACAGTTCATTTCATAGTGATTTTCAATTTCACCGTCATTTAGCTCTCTAAACAAATCGGTAAATGAGTGAAAAACAGCAAATGATGTTAGAACATGTTGGAAATTGATGACGTCGCTTTGA
>NW_025235852.1:645-1456 GCF_018294505.1 Triticum aestivum | reverse complement strand
GTAGTGATTTTCAATTTCACCGTCATTTAGCTCTCTAAACAAATCGGTAAATGACTGAAAAACAGCAAATAATGTCTGAACGTGTTGGAAATTGATGACGTCGCTTTGAAAGATGCATACTAACGCAAAAATAGGCTGGAGTTCAAATAAGTTTAAAAAACTTTGAAGTGCCCGTGTAACAGATGAGTTTCTCGTCCGAAACCCTGATACTCCGAAAGAGATTGTCCAGTTTGTACACGAGGTGCGTCCAGTTTTCGCCGTGACCTTCTCTACTCCTTTGCACATGCTATGCGGGCGAAATGATGATACCATGCCAAGTTCCAACATTTCCAGAGTTCATTTTGTAGTGATTTTCAATTTCACCGTCATTTAGCTCCCTAAACAAATCGGTAACTGACTGAAAAACAGCAATTGATGTCAGAACGTGTTGGAAATTGATGACGTCGCTTTGAAAGATGCATACTGAACGCAAAAATAGGCTGGATTTCAAATAAGTTTAAAAAACATTGAAGTGCCCGTGTAACAGATGAGTTCTCGTCCGAAACCCTGATACTCCGAAAGAGATTGTCCAGTTTGTACACGAGGTGGGTCCAGTTTTCGCCATGACCCTCTCTACTCTTTTGCACAGGCTATGCGGGCGAAATGATGATATCATGCCAAGTTCCAACATTTCCAGAGTTCATTTTGTAGTGATTTTCAATTTCACCGTCATTTAGCTCCCTAAACAAATCGGTAACTGACTGAAAAACAGCAATTGCTGTCAGAACGTGTTGGAAATTGATGACGTCGCTTTGAAAGATGCATACTGAAC
>NW_025235852.1:0-513 GCF_018294505.1 Triticum aestivum | reverse complement strand
ATTGTCCAGTTTGTACACGAGGTGGGTCCAGTTTTCGCCATGACCCTCTCTACTCTTTTGCACAGGCTATGCGGGTGAAATGATGATACCATGCCAAGTTCCAACATTTCCAGAGTTCATTTTGTAGTGATTTTCAATTTCACCGTCATTTAGCTCCCTAAACAAATCGGTAACTGACTGAAAAACAACAATTGCTGTCAGAACGTGTTGGAAATTGATGACGTCGCTTTGAAAGATGCATACTGAACGCAAAAATAGGCTGGAGTTCAAAAATAAGTTTAAAAAACATTGAAGTGCCCGTGTAACAGATGAGTTCTCGTCCGAAACACTTATACTTCGAAAGAGATTGTCCAGTTTGTATACGAGGTGCGTCCAGTTTTCGCCGTGACCCTCTCTACTCTTTTACACATGCTATGCGGGCGAAATGATGATACCATGCCAAGTTCCAACATTTCCAGAGTTCATTTTGTAGTGATTTTCAATTTCACCGTCATTTAGCTCTCTAAACAAATC
>NW_025235851.1:5034-5794 GCF_018294505.1 Triticum aestivum | reverse complement strand
AAAAACAAAGCTAGTTTTCCAAGGTTTTATAGTTTTTTGCAATTTTTATTAATTTATAATGCCCTCTAGACTGGCTGGTCAAACCATCGGTCTATACCTCAAGGGGGCATTGTAAAGTATTGATTTTAAAAATTTTCTTACATAGCCATGTTTGGCACATGTGGGTCACCATGTACAAGAAAATTTGGGTGATTTGGAGGTGGTGGAAAAAATCACGTATGTTCAAAAAGTGGCTTAAGTCCGAATGGCCCCTCCGGAATTGGATGATTTTTTCGACCACCTCCAAATCACCCCTATTTTGGCACACATGATTTCTTGCACAAACAAAGCTAGTTTTCCAAGGTTTTATATTTTTTATATTTTTTAGTTATTTATAATGCCCTCTAGACTGACTGGTCAAACCATCGGTCTATACCTCAAGCGGGTATTGTAAAGTATTAATTTTCCAAATTTTCTTTCATAGCCATGTTTGGAACATGTGGGTCACCATGTACAACAAAATTTGGGTGATTTGGAGGTGGTGGAAAAAATCACGTATGTTCAAAAACTGGCTTAAGTTAAAATACCAAATGGCCCCTCCGGAAAGCGATGATTTTTTCGACCACCTCCAAATCACTCCTATTTTGGCACACATGATTTCTTGCACAAACAAAGCTAGTTTTCCAAGGTTTTATAATTTTTTGATTTTTTTATTAATTTATAATGCCCTCTAGACTAACTGGTCAAACCATCGGTCTATACCTCAAGGGGGCATTGTAAA
>NW_025235851.1:4735-5024 GCF_018294505.1 Triticum aestivum | reverse complement strand
ACATGTGGGTCACCATGTACAAGAAAATTTGGGTGATTTGGAGGTGGTGGAAAAAATCACGTATGTTCAAAAAGTGGCTTAAGTCCGAATGGCCCCTCCGGAATTGGATGATTTTTTCGACCACCTCCAAATCACCCCTATTTTGGCACACATGATTTCTTGCACAAACAAAGATAGTTTTCCAAGGTTTTATATTTTTTATATTTTTTAGTTATTTATAATGCCCTCTAGACTGACTGGTCAAACCATCGGTCTATACCTCAAGCGGGCATTGTAAAGTATTAATTTT
>NW_025235851.1:0-956 GCF_018294505.1 Triticum aestivum | reverse complement strand
TTAATTTTCCAAATTTTCTTTCATAGACATGTTTGGAACATGTGGGTCACCATGTACAACAAAATTTGGGTGATTTGGAGGTGGTGGCAAAAAACACGTATGTTCAAAAACTGGCTTAAGTTAAAAGACCAAATGGCCCCTCCGGAATGCGATGATTTTTTCGACCACCTCCAAATCACCCCTATTTAAGCACACATGATTTATTGCACAAACAAAGCTAGTTTTCCAAGGTTTTATAATTTTTTGAATTTTTTATTAATTTATAATGCCCTCTAGACTGACTGGTCAAACCATTGGTCTATACCTCAAGGGGGCATTGTAAATTATTAATTTTCCAAATTTTCTTTCATAGCCGTGTTTGGGACATGTGGGTCACCATGTACAACAAAATTGGGGTGATTTGGAGGTGGTGGAAAAAATCACGTATGTTCAAAAACTGGCTTAAGTTTGACCAAATGGCCCACCGGAATGCGATGATTTTTTCGACCACCTCCAAGTCACCCCTATATTGGCACACATCATCTCTTGCAAAAAGAAAGATAGTTTTCCAAGGTTTTATATTTTTTGCAATTTTTATTAATTTATAATGCCCTCTAGACTGGCTGGTCAAACCATCGGTCTATACCTCAAGGGGGCATTGTAAAGTATTAATTTTCAAAATTTTCTTTCATAGCCATGTTTGGCACATGTGGGTCACCATGTACAAGAAAATTTGGGTGATTTGGAGGTGGTGGAAAAAATCACGTATGTTCAAAAACTGGCTTAAGTCCGAATGGCCCCTCCGGAAAGCGATGATTTTTTCGACCACCTCCAAATCACCCCTATTTTGGCACACATGATTTCTTGCACAAACAAAGCTAGTTTTCCAAGGTTTTATATTTTTTATATTTTTTAGTACTTTATAATGCCCTCTAGACTGACTTGTCAAACCATTGGTCTATACCTCAAGGGGGCAT
>NW_025235850.1:0-5795 GCF_018294505.1 Triticum aestivum | reverse complement strand
TTTTTTTCTTTATTTTAATTTTGAGTTTGATATGAATTTTAACCAAGTGACAAGCGGATTAGCAAAAAGGTGACGACATGGCACCATTAGGGGGGATTATTGTAGCTTGACACTAGGGGTGTTACAAATCTCCTCCACTACAAGAAATCTCATCCCGAGATTTATAAGGTGGAGTAAGGGGGAAAGTTCTGGTTACGAAATTCTAACAGATCTTCTCGTTCCTGGCTGCTCTTCTCAAAGAAGTTGATCCCTTTCATTGATGTCTTTATTTCTCTGCTTCAATGCATCATGATGAACTTGTTGTCCTTCCTTCAGGATCTTCACCATACTTATGAAAGGATAAGAGGGGAAACCCTATAAGGATGGATTTTAACTAGATTGAGCAACGAACGGTTAACTCAAGGGAAGAAGCATAAAGTATCTCTCGATTTGATTACATGAAACACATCGAGAGCATTATAAGAGGGTAGAGAAGTTTCAAACGGGTAAGCAATCATTTGATTCCTGGAGTAGAGTGTGAAGGGGGTTCAGAGCAACGAAACAAGTATTGCGGCTGAAACCAGAATAGATCATCTCTAGGAAGGTGGATTGTGATCTACATATGAAGCCAAGCATGAGGAATAACTTTAGAAAAAGGGATGTACAACAGGTTCAGGTTTTGATCCTGTGGAACTGTGGTTTATGGTCCCACCATGTGGGATAAAAGTAGAAAGGGCGCTAACATCTTGCACGGTCATGATAACAAGGCATGTCAGAGGATACCTCATCAGTTATGTTGGCAACAACATTGGTACCAAGGGCGAGGGGCCAAGAGAACCATTTTCCTAATCGTAGGAATGAGGCAGACTAGTAGGCAAAGTTCTTGTCCAACTGGTGGTTACCAGAATGTCATCAACAATAGTAACAGGGTCTTACTAACAGAGTTGTACACCGAGGTGTTTACATGAGCAGGGAATTGTCACTGCTCAGATAAGTCAAATTACATGAAAGGTTAAACAAAACAATGGAAGTGAAAATGTGATTATTATATTAATCAGATCAATGGAAAGGAAAATGTGTTTATACCCGAGTATAAGGAGTATATCTTTCGCTAGTAAAAGCCAAGCATGATATGCATGATAGGACTCCATGTATGTAACCATTTAGACAAAGGGGCAAGGAATTTATGATGTTTGCCCATACAATGTTGTATGGATAGTTGATCAAGAAACATTTAGCATTGCACTCCCAATGTTCTTGTGGATATTCGGAGTACCATAGACATGCTTCGGGATAGCATTGACATGGTCATCAGCTAAAGGTCATACTTTGGGAATGCAAAGGATCGATCAGGAACTTCTTGAACAATTAATGCAATTCCATCATGGAAAAGATGAGGAGGTGGCCGATGGGATCATCAACAATTTATCGAGAATTATGTAAACATGGATTTCCACCATTAAGTGAACAAGGTGATAGCATTCGTTAGATCAAATGATATTATGACGTATGCTCGAGGAAAACACCCTCAATTAAACATTGATTGAAAAGTGCTCCCGGAAATCATGACTAAGTAGCATGATCAATGTTAGAATGGTGATTCAATTACCAAATGACCTAGAATGAAACTATCGACAATTCACTTCAAAGCAATAGGGTTGCTAGAAGTTTTGAATTCATACATCATAGTCAATTGTCGGTATTCTGGCTAGAAACACCACAGGGACCAAAAAAAGAATGGTGATGGTGATGAGTATTACTTGTATCAAGAATTATTAAAAGGTGGTGAAATTCTCATGACATTCTTGACATAAGAGATGGTAATACTCCAAGGTAGAACATAACATAAGATGGATAGCAAGGAACTTAAGGTTCAACCAAAACAAAACCAAGTCTATGTTTGGAAGGAAAGCATGGAAGTGATCGATGATAACAAAAATCATCAAGGGCAAGGATGGTATTACTCACCATGAATTCGATTGATATCCTGGAAGAACCAGAATGTCGATGATGATCATGACACAGAGAGGTTTCATGAAGAGGTGACCGATCAGTAAGATGATCAAAGAAAATGGAGTGGTGAAGCTAAAGGTCAACGGAACCACGGATATGACCCAAGCTTAGACTCTGTCATGTTGTCTAAGCAAAACTATATGATGATGAAAGTTTGACACAAGCTTAGTTCATTGTCAAAAATGTGCACCGGGAAGAAAGACCAGGTAGCACTGTTAAAATTAGCAAAAAAGTGACGTAGCTGATCAAGCTAGGAATGACATAATGGAGTATTAATCTTCCCAACAACATAGTACTAGGAGTACTAAATCTTGGTGTGGATTCAATTCACTACTCGGTATTCCCGGTTGACGACAACCCAGAACCCGTGGAGTAACTATGATAGCGAAAGGGATTACTTCATCAAAAATTCATAATAGGTAGTACAATGTGAAAGGATCGAGAAGAGGGGTCTAGACGGGGATTAGACCCTCAACAAGCAAAAGTGGCAATTTTCAAGTTATTCAAGTTGAGGTGGCATTTTAACACAAGTTTAAGCATTCACAATACATTTCAAGCAAGCATGGCATGAGTATGAGCAGTGGAAAGAGTAAAGCATGCTAATTGCAAGAAAGTAAAGGGATGGGATTGGAGTGAGCAAATGCAATGGAGACACGGAGATTTTTGGCGTGGTTCCGATAGGTGGTTCTATCGTACATCCACGTTCATGGAGACTTCAACCCATGAAGGGTAACGGTTGCGCGAGTCCACGGAGGGCTCCACCCACTAAGGGTCCACAAAGAAGCAACCTTATCTATCCCACCATGGCCATCGCGCACGAAGGACTTGCCTCACACGGGTAGATCTTCACGAAGTAGGAAATCTCCTTGCCATTACAAACTTCTTGGTTCAACTCCACAATCTTGTCGGAGGCTCCCAATCGACACCCAACCAATCTAGGAGACGCCACTCTTCAAAAGATAATAAATGGTGTGTTGATGATGACCTCCATGCTCTTCTGCTTCAAATGATAGTCTCCCCAACACTCAACTCTCTCTCATAGATTTGGCAATGGTGGAAAGATGATTTTAGTGGAAAGCAACTTGGGAAGGCTAGAGATCAAGAATCTTGTGGTAGGATTGGAATATCTTGGTCTCAACACATGAGTAGGTATTTCTCTACCAGAAAATGAGTAGTGGAAGTGTAGGCACGTTCTGATGGCTCTCTCACAAATGGAAAGTGAGTGGAAGGGTATATATAGCCTCCACACAAAATCCAACCGTTACACACATTTTACCCAACTCGATCAGTCCGAATAGAAGAACCCGGTGAGACCGATTCTGTTCAAAATCCGAACCTTAGGAATCTCGGTGGGACCATCTAGAACAACTAAGTGGACTTGATGTGCTAGGGCTAGGGTAGAATCTCATCTCGGTGAAGCCGATTGCTTGAACTCGGTGAGACCGATTTCAGCAAAGAGCAAACAGAGAGTTGGTCAAGCAAACTCGGTGGGACCGATTGCACATTTCGGTGAGATCGAAATAATTGGAATAGGCAACAGAGAGTTTGCAGGGCCATCTTGATGAGACCAAGATCCGTATCGGTGTAACCAAATTGCTAAGCTTTCTCGCAGTCTCTATGTCAACTAAACTCGGTGGCGCCGGATGGATCATTTTGGTGGGGCCGAGTTTGACTTTGAGTTTTGGACATATTTGGAAGAGAAAGTGGCTGAGGGTTTTGGAGCAATATTAATAAGAACTTTGAGAAAGTAGACCAGTAAGCAACACCTCATCCCCTTTTAATAGTATTACCTTTCCTATGGACTCAATGTGATCTTGGATCACTAAAATATAAATGAAGAGTCTTGAGCTTTTGCCAATCTTTGTCCTTAGCATTTTGAAGGGGTTCCACATCCTCTTGTCCTTACCACACCATTGTTGAACTCATCTGAAATATACTAGATGAAAGTATTAGTCCAACAAGAGATATATTGACATTAATTACCAAAATAACCCAGGGAGCACTTGTGCTTTCAGTCTCCCCCTTTTAGGTAATTGATGACAACATACATCAAAGCTTTAGATAAAAAGATATGAAGAATAACAAGTAATGCTTTGGAAAGACATGTAACATGCATAGGCTCCCCCTACATGTATGCAATCATGTAAAGATAGAATATAAGAACATGTGAATGCATAAGCATGATAGGGCAAGCAATGAGTTACATGCATCTTGGCTATATGCATCAGAGCAAATGATGTGTATAGGAAGTGTACCTCCATGTTCATGAATTCTTTCTGCAAACAATATGTACATCAGAAAGAGATCAACATGCACATGAGTATGATGCATATACTTGCCTTGTGGTCTTGGGCTGCCTTTAGAAGGAGTTGAAAAAAAATGTTAGATGGGCACGTTGAGGCGGGCTCCGCCGTGATGGGTCTTGGTGACCGCCACATCGCAGATGGTGGGGGTGCAGAGTATCGGCAGTGTGCCTGCTCCCACCGTGGTTGCTGGATGATCTTCTGGTCCGAAGGCGAGGTCGGCCTTAGGTGTTGCCCAGCCCGGAGTGGCCCTGGGGCTCACCTAGGCAGCGCTCACTTGGTGGTAGAACTGCTTGATGTGCCGGTCAGAGGGTGGTGCCTGCGAGCCACCCAGGAGAGCTGTGTCGACAGGAGGCATCGGCACTGCGAAGTGTGCAATGAATAGGCAGCGCAGCTCCTCCTAGGAGGCCACGGAGGATTCCGGCAAGTTGAGCAACCAAGGCGCAGTGCGCCTATGAGGGCCATCGGGAGCCAGTTGGCCTTCACCTTGTCATCTCCACCGGCCACCCAGACTGCCTCCTCGTATGCCTGGAAGAAGTCGGCCGGGTCCGTCGCGCCGTCGTAGGGTGGCGGCATCTCTGGCTTGAACTTAGGTGGCCAATCCACCTGTCGCAAGGAGGGGGTGAAAGCGCGGAGCCCCTAGGCCCCCTCAGAGACACGCGACGGTCGAGTCGACGAAGGAGCGCCCGCCATTGGAGCCGGTGGTGTGATGTGACGGACAGAGTAGCGGATCCCCGACGCACCCCTACCTCGTGCGCCAAATGTCGGATTTTGCGTTCCACAAACCCTAGATAGGTTCAAACTCTAGGGTGCGTGCGGAGATCTCAACCTACCCAGGCTGCCTACTCGGGATCTTTCGAAGCCTAGCGCGTCGAGTTCAAAGGGACGGAGAGACACAACAGTTTATCCTGGTTCGGGCCACCTTGCGGTGTAATACCCTACTCCAGCGTTTTGGTGGATTGCCTCGAAGGGCTGAGGATGAACTAGTACAGCGAATGAACTGGCCTCAGGAGGTGAGGTGTTCTTGAGCTCAAGAGAGCTGGTGATGTGGTTTGATGAGAGGTGATCCGATCTCTTCGTCCCCACTTTCGTGGTGGCTAAGTCCTATTTATAGTGGCCTTGGTACTCTTCCCAAATGTTGGCGGGAAGGGATTCCACAACGGCCAGATTTGGAGGGGGACAAGTAGTACATCCTATCCGGACTAAAGTGGTACTCGCCTGCGAAAAGCCTCTGGTCGTGACGCTGTGGTAGGCTCGGTGATGACCTCCATCTTGTCGTCCTGGCGGTCTTGGTCTTGTTGCACTAGAATGGAAATCTTTGGCTGATTCCTCGGGACTCCACACATGTCGCTTGCCCCCTTTGCACCAAAGGGGAAACTGCCGCTCTGCGCCCGCTGGCGCCCGCCTGGCCTTGGTCTTCATGGCTCGCGTCAGCTGAGCCTCGTGAGGTGCACCTTGCATGGAACTCTCTGCCCCTCGGGAGCTAGCCTGAGGAGGCCG
>NW_025235849.1:0-5796 GCF_018294505.1 Triticum aestivum | reverse complement strand
TTGGAGCCACGACCCGGTACTAAAGGTGTGCGCTGGCTCAAGGCGGTGCGCAAGTTTAGTCCCACCTTGCTAGTCGTAGGGCTACCGCACTGGTTTATAAGCCCCAGTGCGGTAGCTCTCTCGAGCTCCTCTCCTAAGTAGGCCTACTGGGCCTACAAATTCATTGCTGCCATGTGGGCCTACTGGGTCTTTGCGGTCCTGCATCCTGGCCCAACAAAAGGTTGAGTTTCTAGTCGTATGCAGGCCGCTTTGGCCCAGTAGGCGGGCTTTTTTTATTTTCTTAATTTTTTTGCTTTTTTATTTGTTTTATTTATTTTTGAGTTGTTTTTTGCTGTATTTAGAGTTTCTTTGTGAATATTTTTGCTTTAGGTACAAAAATTTACAAACTTTGATCTGTTAGTGCCGGTAGTTTTCAAATTTGAATAGTTTAAATTTTGAATTTTTGAAATTTGTGTGAATCACTAGTTTGTGAATAAATTAACTTTGAAAAAAGATTTTTTAGTGATTCTTTGTTCTTATGTTTAATATTAGTGTGTTTTATCATTATATTCAATTTGGTAATGCTTAGGTTATTTAAAAAATGAAACCCTGATACTTCGAAAAAGATTGTTCATGTTGTACACGAAGTGTATTCAATTTTTGCCGTAACCCTCTCTACTTTTTTGCACATACTATTTGTATGAAATTATGATACCATGCCAACTTTTAACCTTTTCTGAGTTCATTTCAAATGCTTTTCAATTTCAGGGTCATTTAGCTGGAAAAAATCAGTAAATGCATGAAAAAGAATTTGTTTGCACATAAAATTTCTTCGCGTTTCAAATGCCAAAACACATAATTAACTACCCTAACTATTACAGAAATTCCCTCCTGGGTGTGAAACACAGAAGAAAGTGATGATAGTGAAGGCGATCACATCCCAGATCTTTGGGTGTGAAACTTTTTCTTCTCGTGTGTCCCTTTGCGCCGTAGCCAGGGGAAATCTTCATCATTTAACTAGATGCTTGGGTCAATATTCACTGTGAATGGAGCAATTTCATCAAACTTTTCATAATCTTCTAACATGTCTGTCTTGTCATCCACTCTCACGATGTTTCTTTTTCCTGAAAGAACTATGTGGCGCTTTGGCTCGTCGTATGATCCATTCGCTTCCTTATCTTTTCCTTTTCTCGGCCTGGTAGACATGTCTTTCACATAAAAAACCTGCGCCACATCATTGGCTAGGACAAATGGTTCGTCTGCATACGCAAGATTGTTGAGATACACTGTTGTCATTCCATACTGCGGGTCTTCTGTTACCCCGCCTCGTGTCATATTGACCCATTTGCCCCGAAACAAAGGGACCTTCAAATCACCTGATCCATTGTTAAGTTCCCATATGTCCTCTATGTAACCATAATATATTTCCTTTCCCGTGTTGGTTGTTGCATCAAAGCGGACACCACTGTTTTGGTTGGTGCTCTTCTTATCTTGGGAGATCGTGTAAAATGTATTCCCATTTATCTGGTACCCTTTGAAAGTCATTATATTCGAAGATGGTAACTGGGACAGCGAGTACAGGTCATTTTGAATATCTCCATCATTCAGGGCACGTTTCTGCAACCAACCGGCGGAAGTCCTCGTTTGTTCACGTGTAATCCAGTCGTCAGACTTCTCCGGGTGTTTGGACTGTAGAAAATTCTTGTGTTCCTCCATATACGGAGCCACCAAGGCGGAATTCTGTAGAACTGTGTAGTGTGCTTCAGTGAGAGAATGCCCGTCCATACATATTATTTGATGCCCTCCTAGCGTGCCTTTTCCTTCCAGTCTGCCCTTATGCCACGATTCAGGAACACCAATCGGCTTAAGGTCAGGAATAAAGTCAATACAAAACTCAATGACCTCCTCATTTTCATGGCCCTTTGAGATGCTTCCTTCTGGCCTAGCACGGTTATGAACATATTTCTTCAAGACTCCCATGAACCTTTCAAAGGGGAACATATTGTGTAGAAATACAGGACCCAAAACGTTAATCTCTTCGCAAAGGTGAACTAGGACGTGCGTTATGATGTTGAAGAAGGATGGTGGGAACACCAACTCGAAACTGACAAGACATTGCACCAAATCATTCTGTAACCTTGGTATGATTTCTGGATCGATTACCTTCTGAGAGATTGCATTGAGGAATGCACATAGCTTCACAATGGCCAATCGAACGTGTGCCGGTAGAAGCCCCCTCAATGCAACCGGAAGGAGTTGTGTCATAATCACGTGGCAGTCATGAGACATTAGGTTCTGGAACTTTTTCTCTGCCATATTTATTATTCCCTTTATATTCGACGAGAAGCCAGACGGTACCTTCATGCTGAGCAGGCATTCGAAGAAGATTTCCTTCTCTTCTTTGGTAAGAGCGTAGCTGGCCTGACCCTGATGTATGTCGTCTTTTCCGTGCATACGTTGCTGGTCCTCCCGTGCCTCTGGTGTATCTTTTGTCTTCCCATACACGCCTAAAAAGCCAAGCAGGGTCACGCAAAGGTTCTTCGTCACGTGCATCACATCGATTGCGGAGCGGACCTCTAGGTCTTTCCAATATGGCAGGTCCCAAAATATAGATTTCTTCTTCCACATGGGTGCGCGTCCATCAACGTCCTTCGGAACAGGTTGTCCGCCAGGACCCTTTCCAAAGATTACCTTTAAATCCTTGACCATATCATGTACATCAGCACCAGTACGGTGGCGAGGCTTCGTCCGGTGATCCGCCTCACCTTTGAAATGCTTGCCTTTCTTTCTTACGGGATGCCTGCTCGGAAGAAATCGACGATGTCCCAGGTACACATTCTTCTTACAACTATTCAAATTTATATTGTCAGTATCATCCAAACAGTGCGTGCATCCGCGGTATCCCTTGTTTGTCTGTCCTGAAAGGTTACCGAGAGCGGGCCAATCATTGATGGTCACGAACAGCAACGCCTTTAGGTCAAATTCTTCCCCCATGTGCTCATCCCACGCACGTACACCTGTTCCATTCCACAGTTGTAAGAGTTCTTCAACTAATGGCCTTAGGTACACATCAATGTCGTTGCCGGGTTGCTTAGGGCCTTGGATGAGCACTGGCATCATAATGAACTTCCGCTTCATGCACAACCAAGGAGGAAGGTTATACAAACATAGAGTCACAGGCCACGTGCTATGGTTGCTGCTCTGCTCCCCAAAAGGATTAATGCCATCTGCGCTTAGACCAAACCATACGTTCCTTGGGTCACCTGCAAACTCCTCCCAGTACTTTCTCTCGATTTTTCTCCACTGCGAACTATCAGCGGGTACTCTCAACTTTCCGTCTTTCTTACGGTCTTCTGCGTGCCACCACATCGCCTTTGCATGCTCTTTGTTTTGGAACAAACGTTTCAACCGTGGTATTATAGGAGCATACCACATCACCTTGGCAGGAATCTTCTTCCTGGGGCGCTCACCCTCGACATCACCAGGGTCATCGCAGCTGATCTTATAACACAATGCACCGCATACCGGGCAAGCATTCAAATCCTCGTACTCACCGCGGTAGAGGATGCAGTCATTAGGGCATGCATGTATCTTTTGCACCTCTAACCCTAGAGGGCAGACAGCCTTCTTTGCTTCATACGTACTCTCGGGCAATTCGTTGTCCTTTGGAAGCATATTCTTTATCATTACCAGCAACTTTCCAAATCCCTTGTCAGATACACCATTCTTTGCCTTCCATTGCAGTAATTCAAGTGTGGTGCCCAACTTTTTTTTGTTAGCTTCGCAATTCGGGTACAACAATTTCTTGTGATCCTCTAACATGGGCTGCAACTTCGTCCTCTCCATATCACTTGCGCAGTTTCTCTTTGCATCGGCAATGGCCCGACCTAGATCATCAGCGGGCTCATCTGATGCCTCTTCTTCAGCTTCTTTCTGCATTGCCGGCTCAGCTTCTTCCCCCATTGTTGTATCATTGTATTCAGGGAACCCATGGCCAGGATAGCCGTCGTCGTCCTCTTCTTCTTCATTCTCTTGCATCATAACCCCTATTTCTCCGTGCTTGGTCCAAACATTATAGTGGGGCATGAAACCAGACTCAAATAGGTGGACGTGAATGGTTCTTGACGTAGAATAACTGTGACCATTCTTACAACCAGCACATGGACAAGGCATAAAACCATCCGCCCGCTTGTTTGCCTCAGCGGCAAGCAAAAAAGTATGCACGCCATCAATGAACTCGGGAGAGCATCTGTCATCATACATCTATTGTCGGCTCATCTTCATTACACAACACCGAATAGACCAAATTAATACAAGTTCATACATAAAGTTCATATATAAAGTTCATAGACAACACTTAATTAAATGCAACATACAAATAACTCTCTAGCTAAAGAATTTAAATGCAACAAAAAATGCGATGAAGATCGCAATTAAGGTAACAATTGATCCAACAGCATAATGATACCAAGCCACACTATCAATGGCATATTTTCTAATATTTCTAATCTTCAACCTCATTTTCTCCATCTTGATCTTGTGATCATCGACGACATCGGCAACATGCAACTCCAATTCCATCTTCTCCCCCTCAATTCTTTTCAATTTTTCTTTCAAATACTCATTTTCTCTTTCAACTAAATTTAACCTTTCGACAATAGGGTCGGTTGGAATTTTCGGTTCACATACCTCCTAGATAAAAATATCTATGTCAACTTGATGGGCATAATTTGTCATAAACACGAAATGCAACAACTAGTTTTAAAAGAGAATATACCACATCCGAATCATAACAAGGACGAGGGCCGACGGTGAACGGATATCAAAACCATGGCACTATGTATAACAAACAACGTACGGGTAAGATAATTATACGAGTAACTATATATCCAAATCACATAAACATCAATTTGGTAATGTAAAACATTCATGAATAAGAGCCTCACCAGAAGGTGGTGCCGGCGACGGGACGGTGCGGGCGATCGACGGTGGTTACGATGGAGATTTAGAAGACACTAACTAAACCACACCTACATATGCAAACTAAGTGTTATTTTTGTGCTCAAATTGCATATAAATGAAATACTAGCAAATATAATTATTCCTCCCAAATTAATCACTATACAAAGCATTGCAAGAGCTAATCTAGCAATGAGAGTTGAAAGGACAAAGTTGCTAACCTTTGTGATCATTTAAATGGATGGGGGCCTTCAAATCTTGACAAATTTTGGGCAAAATTTGTGAGGAGCTCGAGAAGAGAGGGGGAAGAACAGAGGAAGTGAGGGAAAAGGGGAAGAATAGAGTGGCTCGGGGGGATGAAGGGTTTATGTACGTCGACCTTTAGTACCGGTTCGTGCCACGAACCGGTACTAAAGGTGCTGGACGGGCCCCAGACTGACAACACCCTGCCACCACCCTCTTTAGTACCGGTTCGTGGCACGAACCGGTACTATAGGTTCGCCACGAACCGGTACTAATGAGAACGGCCGGCTAGCTGTTGGAACCGGCACTATTGGACACATTAGTGTCGGCTCAAAATCAAACCGGCACTAATGTGTCTCATATTAGGTCCTTTTTCTACTAGTGGTCGTACTGGGGATAGTCCTACATGCTGGCCAATCCCCTCCTTTTATTCCTGAACTCGTTGCAAATGATTGTAATCCTTTGATCTTGGAATAAATACTCTATGTTTCCTCGCAAAAAAAACCCCAAAGGTGGTATGCATTATTTTGCCTTTTTACAAGGCATTTTTCGTTACTGCCACTAACATTAATAAAAATATATTTCTTTTGGAACTAACGGTTAATACTCATGTTA
>NW_025235848.1:0-5796 GCF_018294505.1 Triticum aestivum | reverse complement strand
CAAAATTGGTCCAGTTCCAAAGTTCTTGACTCAAGGAGTCCAAATATATAAAAAGTTTCAAAAATGAGTCTATAGTTTAAAAGAAATGGTTGATTTAAATTGTCTAAGATGAAATAAAGTCTATGAATTTTTTCTGTAGGTAGAGTGAGAGGAGAGACCTATCGTACCTTCCCTGAGAAAAGATGTACTTTGGGCACATTAAGCTGACACTGATTTGACTAAAAAGAAAGATACAAAAATATACTAGTGCTATACATCTAGGTGGGCCGTACATTCTCATGAATCTCAAAATAAGTGTGTGATCTCAAAATGACTTGGCGGGCCAAAGCCCGCACAAAATGACTATTTTTTGCGGGGTCGTGCAAAATGACTTGGCGGGCCAAAGACCTGCATTATGTCTTCCACACTCATTATGTCTTCCACACTCAGGCACCACTCTCCTGTGTAATTCATACTCCCAGCAGTTACATGCATGTACTCCCTTGGGTCAATAATTGTTGTCGTGGTTTTAGTTCATTACGAACTAAACCATGACAAGGATTATGGGACGGAAAGAAGGAGTGTCATATTATGAACTAAACCAATCGCAAAGCGGACAAACGGCAACACCATCATGCGCATCAGACGTGTCAAGAAAGAGCGGGTCTCGGAGACAATCGCCAACGATCAGCTAGCTATGTTCGCCTAGGTTCGACCACCAATGCACGATTTGATGTTACTAGTTAGCTGGTGTACTTTGGAGGACGGCTCCAGAAGAGTCACGCGGCCTGTAACTCGAACGCTCGACCGGCTAAGCCAGCCCACCAACCAGCACATCGCTTGTGCTTCACATGATCCAGGCAACATGGCCAAATTAAAGCACCAACGATCAGCTAGCGGGCTACTCGTTCGAACTTGAGAGGAGGGAGGGAGACGCATGCATGAGCGTACACTGCGCTGGCTGTACCCTCGCACCCGCCATCGGATCATGCATGGGCGCGATATTCTCTACTGCCACGGACGGTCGGCCGTCGATGCCGCTTTCCCGTTGCACGTAACGGCCAGACCGTTTAGGTTTCTCGTCCGTGGTGGTCCTCGGCTCGTGAACTCACTATCCATGGTTTTGTCGGGTGATCAATGTCAGATTCGTAGGGGTGATATCTCCTGATACATAGACTTAAAATCTTGTGCTTGCCGAAGCTCCCGCGACTAGGGTTAGCATGTCCACCGCCGCACCTGGCAGTCCTTGTCCTGAGACGGTGCCCGTGAGGACCAGTCCCTGGTGTTCTTCTCTCTACTGCGAGATCCTGGCCTCCAAGGTTCCAGGCTAACCGTAGATTTATCTTTCTCTGTTCCATTGGCTTGATCGGAGGAACATGCCATGGAAGGTCTCATGCTATGGTGGATATTTTTTTCTCCGGACCATCACAGAGTGGATGTGGCGAAGTAGGGAGGTGATGTGGTAAAAAATCATTGGTGGATTGTTCTAAAAAATTCATTTGGGGAGGAAGGAACGAAACTCATTGCTTGGAACCGCCTGGGTCTTGGGGATACCTCGGCAGTTAGTGCTTTGCTGGACGTTCGGTGAAGATGCAACCCTGACGTGACGTTTTTGTCAGAGACTCACCTTGATAGCTATCTAACTGAATGCTTAAGGAGGAAATTAAATATGAATCATAAGTTGTGTGCCTGAGTAATGATAGAAAAGGAGGCTTGTTGCTTTTTTGGAGAAGCTATGTAAAAGTTCAACGATTAGCTCTTGATCATATGTTCATTGATGATAGAATTGAGAAAAGAAATAATAGTGTTTGGCACTTGACAGGGATGTACGAGGAATTTTCGTTGCGAGAAAAGCACCTGACATGGAACCGTATGAGACAGCTACTACAATGTCTTGATCTCCCATGGATTTTGTTAGATGACCTTAATGAAATACACTTCTTGCACGAGAAAGAAGGCGGGAATCCATGCCCATCTCAGTATATGCAAGCCTTCAAAAGTGCTATTGATGATTGCGAGCTGCACGACTTGGGGCTTATTGGGGACACCTTCACATGGCATAGAGGGCGAACTAGAGAGAGATTGGACCGGAGACTTGTTAATGATGCATGGAAGAAACTCTTCCCCAATGTGGTGTTGGAAAATATGGAGTACAACCATTCTGATCATAGACCATTATGTGTAAATATTGCATATTATAACCAACCCGAAGCACCAAACAATGAACAACAAAACATGTTTGAGGCAAGGTGGTTAATCGAAGAGAGCTTTAACGCAACTGTGTGAGAGAATTCTTCTAAAGTTGGGACTGACCCTGGCGTCACATGTATCTATGAGAAGTTGAATAAGATGCACGCTGAATTCCATGATTGTGATCAACGGGTGCTAAAGAAGCCAGGAAGAGAACCCTTGAGGCACAAAGAGACATGGAAAGGTTATGTCAGGTGTCAATGAATGATGAAAATGATACAAAAAATTACTTGCAGAATTGATTGAATACCTACTAGAGTTAGAAGAAATTCAAGTTATGCTAAGATCTTGTCTTACTTGCTTGAAGAGAGGTGACCGTGACATTGATTTGTTTCAGGCCTTTGCGTCTGCTAGAAGAAAGAAGAACTTCGCTACAAGATTGAAAGATGACGGTGGGAACAGGTTAGAAGGTATGGCTGGATTAAACCCTCATATACAAAACCATTTCAATCATTTGTTTATGTCTGAATAGCAACAAACAGACCCCTCTATTCCATAAAAACTACAGTCCAAAGTTACAAAACAGATGAATAATTTTTTGATGACATGTTATAATGAGGATGATGTGAAAAAGTTGTATTTATTATAGGGGAACTAAAGGAGCCTGGTTGAGGAAAGAATAATAGTGTTTGGCGTTTGACAGAGATGTATGGGGAATTTCATTGGAAGAACAGGCACCTGACATGGAACCATATCAGACTAGACCAAATTCTTGATCCCCCAAGGATTTTGTTAGGCGACCTTAATGAAATATAGTTCTTGCACAAGATAGAAGGCGAGAATCCACGTCCATCTCAGTTTATGCAAGCCTTTCATAACGCTATCGATGACTGTGAGTTGCACGACTTAGGGTTTATTGGGAACCCCTTCACATGGCATAGAGGGCGAATTAGAGAGAGGTAGGAAATGAGACTTTTTAATGATGTGTGGACGGCACTCTTCCCCAATGCGGCGGAAAATATGGAGTACAACCATTCTGATCATCGGCCTTTGTATGCAAATAGTGAATATTATAACCAACCCGAAGCACCAAAGAATGGACAACAAAATTGGTTTGAGACATGGTGGTTAAGGGAAGAGAGCTTTAATGCGAATGCGCTAGAGGCCTGGACTAAGGTAGGGGTTAACCCGAGCGTCACACGTATCTATGAGAAGTTGAATAAGACATACTAAATTGCATGATTGGGATCGGCGGGTGCTAGAGAAGCCATGAGACTCCGTAAGGCAAAAAGAGACCTGAAAAAGGTTATGTATGGGCTGATGAGTAAAGAAAATGATACAAAGAATAACAACTTGCAGAAGTGATTGAATACCTACTAGAGTTAGAAAAAATCAAGTTATTCGAAGGTCTCGTGCAACTTGGTTGATAAGTGGTGATCGTGACACCAGTTTCTTTCAGGCCTGTGCATCGGCTAGAAGAGGAACTTTCTTAAAAGATTGAAAGATGGCAGTGGGAATTGGTTAGAAGGTACAGTTGGGTTAAACTCTCATACACAAAAGTATTTTACTCATGTGTTTATGTCTTAAGTGCAGCAAACAAACCCCTCTCTTCTACAAAACATTCAATCCAAAGTTACAAAATAGATGAATACTTTTTTTATGTCAGCTTATAATGAGGATGATGTGCAAAAATAAGTATTTAGTATAGGGCCTCTAAAGGCGTCTGGTCGAGGAAAAGAACAATAGTGTTTGGCGCTTGACATAGATGTACATGGAATTTCTTGGGACAACAAGCACCTGACATGGAACCAAATGAGATAGCTACACCAAAGTTTGGATCTCCCATGAATTTTGTTAGGCGACCTTAATGAAGTATAGTTCTTGCGCGAGAAAGAAGGTAGGAATCCACGTCCCTCCCCGTATATGCAGGCCTTTCAAAGCGCTATCGCTGATTGCGAGATGCACGAGTTGGGATTTATGGGCGACTCCTTCACATGGCATAGAGGGCTAACTAGAGAGTGGATAGGGACTTGTTACTGATGTACGGATGCCACTCTTCTCCAATGTGTTGTTGCAAAATATGGAATACAACCATTCTGATCATCGGCACTTTTTGTAAATAGTAAATATTATAACCAACCCAAAGCACCAAACAATGGACATCAAAATAGGTATGAGGCACGGTGGCTAAGGGAACAGAGCTTTAACGCAACTGCACAAGAGCCATGGTGTAAGGGTGGGGAAGACGCGGGCATCACATGTACTCCCTTCAGTCCTTTTTAGTTTGCATATAGGTTTTGTCTAATGTCAAACTATCTCTACTTTGAGCAAATTTATAAATAAAAGTGTCCACATTCACAATGTCAAATCAATATTGTTAGATTCATTATAAAATGTAGTTTTAATATTGTAGATGTTGGTATTTTTAATATAAATTTGGTCAAACTTTATAAAATTTGACTTCACACAAATCTAATACGCGGAGTAAAAAGGACCGGAGGGAGTATCTATGCATGGCTAAATAAGATGCACACTGAGTTGCATGATTGGGATCAACGCGTGCTAAAGAAGCCAAGGAAGACATTCTTTAAGGTAGAAAAGAAACCTAGAAAAGGTTATCTCAGGGACGATGAATGATGAAAATGAAAGAAAAAGAACTTGCAGACGTGATTAAGTACCTACGAGAGTTAGAAGAAAGACAATTTATGGAAACGTATCATGCAACTTGGTTGAAAAGTGGTGACCGCAACAACACTTTCTTTTAACCTTTGTGTCTGCTAGAAGAAATAGGAACTTCTTTAAAAGATTGAAAGATGACAGTGGAGTTGGTTAGAAGTTATGGCTACATTAAACCCTTATATAGAAAAAAATACTCGTTTGTTTATGTATGAAGTGCAGCAAACATAGCCCTCTATTTTACAAGAAGTTAATTCTAAAGTTAAAGAACATATGAATAATTTTTTGAAGGCACCTTATAATGAGGATAATGTGAAAAAGAAAATATTTAGTACGGAGGATCTAAATGTTTTTCGTCGAGGAAAAGAATAATAGTGTTTGGCGCTTGACAGGGATGTATGGGGAATTTCATTGGAACAACAAGCACCTGACATGGAACCGTAAGGGACAACTACACTAAAGTCTTGATCTCCCATTGATTTTGTAATTTTGTTAGGTGACCTAATTGAAATTAATACCGTTCTGGCACGAGAAAAAGGCAGGAATATCCACGTCCATCCCTAGTATATGCAAGCACTCCAAAGCACTATTGATGATTGTGAAATGCATGACTTGGGCTTTATTAGGGTCCCTATCACATGGCATAGCATGCGAATTAGAGAGAGGTTGGACAGGGGACTTGTTAATGAACACTCTTCCACAATGAGGCATTGGAAAATATGGAGTAAAACCATTATGATCATCGGCCTTGTGTGCAAATACTAAATATTATAACCAACCCAGAGCACGAAACAACGGACAACAAGACAGGTTCGAGGCACTGGTGTTAAGGGAGAAGAGCTTTAATGCGACTATGCTAGTGCCCTAGTGTAAGGTTGAGGCTGGCCCAGGCATCACATGTATCTATGAGAAGTTGAATAAGATGCACACTGAATTTCCTGATTGTGATAA
>NW_025235847.1:0-5796 GCF_018294505.1 Triticum aestivum | reverse complement strand
AGTAAGGAAATGCAGGAAGACCGCCTTCCAGTCAATCATGACACCGATCCTTCTAATGTTACTGCAGATAATGAAACAGAGTTGCGTGGGGAAAATTCTTCGAAATTATTTTTCATTCCTCTTTTCTTTTATAGTGCTACATTTAATTGGCATCATGTCTATATGTTGTTTTTTGTTGGTTCTTGCACCTCTGTAGGCTCGTAGCATTGCGCCCACAATTGGGTACAAGCGTGGAAGAATGTCGAAAGCGATCATTACTCATGGCCCCGGTCCATCAGATATTGATAGCAACGAGGATGTATCTAGAGATGCTGATAAGGACCCTGAATTTGACAAAGATAACGAGCATGAAGCTGACAAAGATATTGAGGATCATCCAAGAAAAGCAAAGCGCCAAAAGTCTTCAGGAAACGAGGTAATGCAATTTTTTTGCTTAGATTTGCTTTATTTTTTGCCCATCTAATGTGTGTGATTTGCCAAACTATATACATGTTTTGCCTCAAATCTTTTTTTAACAGGGGGTTCACGGTGTTTATGTTTTTGTTTATGTAGGGTTTTAGGAATAGGGGATCGCCTGCAAGGCTGTATAAACTAAACAAATCTCTTATATCTGTCCAAAAGGGTGTGATCGTTGACAAAGAGTTTGGGGGTTTGTTGGACCTCGCAGCCACTACAATGGATGCAGACCTGAGCCAATGGATTATGAAGCACTATGACCCCGAGAAGTCCCAAATTGTTATACCAGAGAGGGGGAAGATCCCGGTAGATGCAACAAGTGTGCATAGAATATGGGGGTTGCCAAACAAGGGCAGAAATGTCTGTTATGAGAATCGTCCTGACAACACAAAGGACATTCATAGCATCTACAATATTACATCCAAGAACTCACCAACCCTCATGGCATGGTGTAAGATGATTGGAGATATGGGTGGAGCTCATGACGACAATTTTCTCCGTGCTTGACTAGCAGTCGCTTTTTCTTGCTTTCTTGCACCATCAACAAGTCTAAACATTTCTCCAAAAATTTGGTCTCACTTGATGTGGTTGAACCTATTCCAAGCTTGACACCAAGAGTTTCTCTTTGGAACTCAGATTTAATTGCAAAAGTCGTGAAGAAGGATAAGATTGGCCTGGGTCAGTATGGCAAACTACATGTAAGTTTTTTCTTTTTTCCTTTTTATGTTCACCTTTGTGCTTTAATAGGACACACAAACTTCTTAAGTCCGTGGAGCACTTTTAAAGTACAAGGTAAAATAATGATAGAAAAATAGGCAATTCATGTATTTAAATCTGGCAAGTCGTGTAAATTTGATCAAGCAATTTTGTTACTTTTTTTCAAACAAGCATGCCATTTTTTTGGTTTCCTCTGATGAACAGAATATGTTTTTGGAGGGAAATGGAGTGGGTGTGTGACTGAATTTTCATGCTAGTAATTCAGCTCAACTCTTAGGTGGAAAATTGCCTATTTTTTCAGCGTGAAGTTATATACTATATCGTACTGTTTTTTCCACAAAATGGATCTTATGTGCTCACACTTTTTTTATTCTGTTTTTTCTACCAACAAATGCAATCAGCATAATACCGAGTTTTCCCGATGTGCGGACGACAGTTTGTTCGGAAGCATGGATCACATCACAAAATTTGTTGTAGCAAGATTACCTGAGTCATATAATAAAGAAGTAAGTAATTTATTAGCTTTTGTTTTCTCATTTATTTGTTAGCATCGAGTCATTATGGCCTCTTTTCCTTGTTTTTTTTTCAAGCTAAGTAGTCGCATGGCACATTTAAACATGTATGTAAGCAACTTCCTACTTGAGGGTAGGCAACTTCAGTGTTTTTAAATCATATTTATTGTGTGCCAAGTTCCCTTCCCAATTCCTCTATAGACATTTTATTATGCACAAATTTAAACACACATGTAAGCAACTAACATCTTGAGGTTAGGCAACTTTAGTGTTTAAATCATATTATTGTGTATATTAGGCAAACTCATTTTGTCTATGTATATTTTCCTCATGTAGTTATTCAGGCAACTTTCATTTTTTTCCTTCCAAAGTAACTAATTCAACTTTCTCTATTTTTCATTTACCTTTTCTCTCTTTGTTTTAAGCAACATGTATTCATCTAAGTGCTCTTTTGCACAAATTAATGCAATTGTGTTTTAGACAACTTTACATACAACTATATTGTCAGCACATTTTTAGATTTGCTTATAGTAGTGTCAGCACTTTTTGTTCTATGTTCTGACCATTTCTTTATTGTTTTACAGAAACAAAAGAAGTTATTAATCATGGTGCACGAAATGTGTTCCGAAATATCACACTCAGTTGGAAAGCTTGTGTACAACATTGGCAGGATAGATGATATTGAAGCTGGGACAAGCACGACAGAACCTAGTAAGATGGGAACAAACAAGAAACATTTAAAGAAAAGAAGTAAACAATTGGGCAGTGACAGCGAAAGCTTATTAAGTGAAGAAGGCAGTGACATCTTACCTTGTGAAGAAGATTCATACAAGTCGGACAACGATGATAATGACAAAGATGGAGATGAATCTGATGAAGTAGATGATGATGGAGAAAAAAGCGACAACGGTAGTGATGGGGACTCAGACAATGATGATGGTGATGAACTGAGGAGGGAAGATGCAGGGCATAACCCTAACAAGCTAGAAGAACAAGGTGAGAGGGAGGAAGCACGTAGTGCTGAAATGATACAAGAGGATCAAGCAACCCGTGACGGTAGTGCTAGCAAGGATGGGGAAACACGACCAGGTGACACAGTGGCAAGTACAGTAGTGGGCAAGGGACAACAAACAGTCGAGCAAGAGGGAGATGATGAAGAGGAGGATAGCGATGAAAAGGAAGAAGATGAAGTTAGTACAGAAGATGACATGGATGATGAAGAAGAATATGATGATGATGTGGGAACAGGTGGTGACAAGGAAGAAGACAAGGAGGGGGATGGGAATGGGGATGGCAAGGATGATGAGGATAGCAATGGAGGAAATAGCAGTGGCCACAGTGATGGTGGTGGGAACATCAGGAATGAGGATGGAGCTGCTAATTACTTGGACAGTGACGACGATGATCAATGCACACTACAATTTTTGCTTCAAAAGAAGGAAAGCAAACATAAGGAGCTTGATGACTTTGGCTCGGTTAACATCAAAGACATAGTGATGATGGATTAGGAATCTTTTTCCCCACGCATACCATTGTATGAAGCGAAAGAATGCATTGATGAGCCACCAGCTGCATTGGAAGCAAAGAGGCCTTTTCACAACCTAATGATGGGATTAGAGTTGAAGGCACTCCCCCCAATGGACTTGACGGAAATATGTCCAAAACACATGCGCAAGAGGTTGATGAGAGAAATGGGTGCAGAGCATCCACCCATCCCTTGCAGAGAGGGAAAACCAGAAGAAATTGGGGAAAATCAGAGAGGTAAAACCAGAGGGAAAACACATAACTTGGGTGGAAAACCAGAAGAAATTGCAGAGAGGGAACTACCACCCATCCCATCGAAGAAGAAAAAAACCGTCAGCTTCATCCTGCAGCCAACAGTAGTGAAAGCAACAGCAGAGGATCTACAAGAAAGGCATTCAAAAAATGCACAACAAGTGCATGTTCCCAAGGAAAGGCGGTCAGCTATTAAGAAATCTGGGCAAATACAACATCAAAGCCTGGCAACTGCTGTACAGAAAGAGGAAAATTGTGCTACTTTGAAGCCCCAGGTGGAAGTAAATAAAACATCAAGCACTACAAGAGCACCAAAAGGATTCCAAAGTGAGAATGTTGCACCAACTATCACACAAAGTCTCGCAACTCAGGCCAAGGAGCAAGCAAGTTGCAAAAAACTCCATGCAAATCTTTCAATCAAACACGCACCAGTTAGAGTGTCTCCACAAACATAAGTGAACACAACTATTCTAAGTTCTAGGCAACCCTTGGTTGAGCTAAATTGTCAAGAACAAAAGCTCCCTTGCGTTAGTTCGCCACAATCGACAAATGTTCCCAATTTTTGCCAAAGAGCTTAAGTTGAAAGGAGCACCACAGGGTCCATTACTAGATGCAGGTCTGGGCAAGGATCAAGAAAACATTTGCCCCTTGACATTCACTGCTATTAGAGGTGACAAAACTTGCACCGATCATCACTCATCAAAGTTGTCTGAATCACTGAGCAAGTTGCCTGCAAAGTATACTTCAGTTGCCAAGACTGCCCGAACAGTGAGTCCCAATGGGAAAAAACCCATTTGTTTTGATGGTAACAAAGAAAACCGTCCACCGCTACAATTCAAGGGGAGTACAAAGAATAGCCTAGAAATAAATGTTCTGGAAATTAGTGATCTCGTAGCAAGATTTTCCCCTCCAAGTAAAAAACTTGTAGAAAGCTCAAGCACCATGTCACCCATTTTCATTCAAGAAGAGATGGATGGACCACAGATTCACCAAAGCAAAAGTGCATCACCAAACAGTTTTGTTCATGAGTACTGCCCGGCCCCATCTTTCTCACTTGGCTTAAATGACATTTTTAATCCGGAAACTACTATTGAGGGAGCACAGGGAGGTGATGGGCCAAGCAGTATCGCAAAACGTGAGTACATACAAATTCTCGACGATAGTGATGATTTCGAATTTGTAGCTAGTATTGAAGCATGTGAACTGTTCACACCAGAAAAAATTTCTAACCAAGGAGAAGAAGGATCAGCTAGCAAGTTTTATAGTAGCAGCAGCTCTGGAGAGCCTGCCATTAATAAATTTGAAAGAATGATAATCAATCCAGCTCCTTGCATGAGGTCACCATTCATAGACTACAACAAGAAAAATTCACTTAAATGCAGAGCTGATGTCAACCGACTATATGCATCGGTTATTTTGCATGGGAGGTTAAATGAAGAAGAGTCACCTGATGTAGATACTAGGTAAAACAATTTCCAAGCATTTTTTTACTTTGTGTCAGGCAACATATGTAATCTTATGTAGGCATATCATACACGAACACCAGGCAATTTTTATGGAAAAGTTCAACAGAACAACAAGTTGATTCAAAACCACTTTTTGTTTTCGATTTTATAAGCATAATGTCAGCATGACATTCTTGTTTTTTTCTCATTTTTCAAATGCAGCCCAAAGGTAGTTGACTACGGTAAGTACTTTATAAGTGTGAGGGAGCTGGCTAATGCAATGAAAAAGGAAGGGTTCCTGTTGTCCCATGTAGTTGAAATTGGGATACAGTCCATCATGATGACTTGCCACCAGATTCAATGAAGGTGGTGATGCCCTTGAGATTTTCGGTAAGAAAATGGTAGTTATATTTGGTTTTCAATGTTTTTGCCTTTTGTTCTCCGTGCTGTTTTTATAGGTGCATTTTCCCTTTTTTCCTGCTTTTTCAGACAATGTTGCAGCAGATGTCATTAGACGACCAAGAGCTTACTTCAAGATTCAAGAAATCCAACCGGCTGGATTGTAAAGATATGGTCAGTCAAAATGTTTTCTTGTTGTTCATATCATTTTTTGTAGTTACAAATGCATGGAACAAGTGTGTAAACAACCACATAGCATGCAAGGAATTTCTCAGACAAATGTCTATACTTGCCTGAGTAGCAAAATAAGTTGCTTATGGTATTACCACACACCTCCCCCCCCACCAATATTTTTTCAGCATCCCATGTGTTCAAGTTGCTCAAATGACTGTACTAATTTTCCAGAGAGTAACATCACAAGTTGCTCAAATGTTTATACAGTTGTATAAGTTTCCCAGATTCACAACATGTCTTTTTGTGCTGTATAATAA
>NW_025235846.1:0-5796 GCF_018294505.1 Triticum aestivum | reverse complement strand
AGTAAGGAAATGCAGGAAGACCGCCTTCCAGTCAATCATGACACCGATCCTTCTAATGTTACTGCAGATAATGAAACAGAGTTGCGTGGGGAAAATTCTTCGAAATTATTTTTCATTCCTCTTTTCTTTTATAGTGCTACATTTAATTGGCATCATGTCTATATGTTGTTTTTTGTTGGTTCTTGCACCTCTGTAGGCTCGTAGCATTGCGCCCACAATTGGGTACAAGCGTGGAAGAATGTCGAAAGCGATCATTACTCATGGCCCCGGTCCATCAGATATTGATAGCAACGAGGATGTATCTAGAGATGCTGATAAGGACCCTGAATTTGACAAAGATAACGAGCATGAAGCTGACAAAGATATTGAGGATCATCCAAGAAAAGCAAAGCGCCAAAAGTCTTCAGGAAACGAGGTAATGCAATTTTTTTGCTTAGATTTGCTTTATTTTTTGCCCATCTAATGTGTGTGATTTGCCAAACTATATACATGTTTTGCCTCAAATCTTTTTTTAACAGGGGGTTCACGGTGTTTATGTTTTTGTTTATGTAGGGTTTTAGGAATAGGGGATCGCCTGCAAGGCTGTATAAACTAAACAAATCTCTTATATCTGTCCAAAAGGGTGTGATCGTTGACAAAGAGTTTGGGGGTTTGTTGGACCTCGCAGCCACTACAATGGATGCAGACCTGAGCCAATGGATTATGAAGCACTATGACCCCGAGAAGTCCCAAATTGTTATACCAGAGAGGGGGAAGATCCCGGTAGATGCAACAAGTGTGCATAGAATATGGGGGTTGCCAAACAAGGGCAGAAATGTCTGTTATGAGAATCGTCCTGACAACACAAAGGACATTCATAGCATCTACAATATTACATCCAAGAACTCACCAACCCTCATGGCATGGTGTAAGATGATTGGAGATATGGGTGGAGCTCATGACGACAATTTTCTCCGTGCTTGACTAGCAGTCGCTTTTTCTTGCTTTCTTGCACCATCAACAAGTCTAAACATTTCTCCAAAAATTTGGTCTCACTTGATGTGGTTGAACCTATTCCAAGCTTGA
Source organism: Triticum aestivum (assembly GCF_018294505.1). NCBI lineage: Eukaryota > Viridiplantae > Streptophyta > Magnoliopsida > Poales > Poaceae > Triticum > Triticum aestivum. The sequence continues at coordinate 4,731 of NW_025235846.1, read as the reverse complement.
CACCAAGAGTTTCTCTTTGGAACTCAGATTTAATTGCAAAAGTCGTGAAGAAGGATAAGATTGGCCTGGGTCAGTATGGCAAACTACATGTAAGTTTTTTCTTTTTTCCTTTTTATGTTCACCTTTGTGCTTTAATAGGACACACAAACTTCTTAAGTCCGTGGAGCACTTTTAAAGTACAAGGTAAAATAATGATAGAAAAATAGGCAATTCATGTATTTAAATCTGGCAAGTCGTGTAAATTTGATCAAGCAATTTTGTTACTTTTTTTCAAACAAGCATGCCATTTTTTTGGTTTCCTCTGATGAACAGAATATGTTTTTGGAGGGAAATGGAGTGGGTGTGTGACTGAATTTTCATGCTAGTAATTCAGCTCAACTCTTAGGTGGAAAATTGCCTATTTTTTCAGCGTGAAGTTATATACTATATCGTACTGTTTTTTCCACAAAATGGATCTTATGTGCTCACACTTTTTTTATTCTGTTTTTTCTACCAACAAATGCAATCAGCATAATACCGAGTTTTCCCGATGTGCGGACGACAGTTTGTTCGGAAGCATGGATCACATCACAAAATTTGTTGTAGCAAGATTACCTGAGTCATATAATAAAGAAGTAAGTAATTTATTAGCTTTTGTTTTCTCATTTATTTGTTAGCATCGAGTCATTATGGCCTCTTTTCCTTGTTTTTTTTTCAAGCTAAGTAGTCGCATGGCACATTTAAACATGTATGTAAGCAACTTCCTACTTGAGGGTAGGCAACTTCAGTGTTTTTAAATCATATTTATTGTGTGCCAAGTTCCCTTCCCAATTCCTCTATAGACATTTTATTATGCACAAATTTAAACACACATGTAAGCAACTAACATCTTGAGGTTAGGCAACTTTAGTGTTTAAATCATATTATTGTGTATATTAGGCAAACTCATTTTGTCTATGTATATTTTCCTCATGTAGTTATTCAGGCAACTTTCATTTTTTTCCTTCCAAAGTAACTAATTCAACTTTCTCTATTTTTCATTTACCTTTTCTCTCTTTGTTTTAAGCAACATGTATTCATCTAAGTGCTCTTTTGCACAAATTAATGCAATTGTGTTTTAGACAACTTTACATACAACTATATTGTCAGCACATTTTTAGATTTGCTTATAGTAGTGTCAGCACTTTTTGTTCTATGTTCTGACCATTTCTTTATTGTTTTACAGAAACAAAAGAAGTTATTAATCATGGTGCACGAAATGTGTTCCGAAATATCACACTCAGTTGGAAAGCTTGTGTACAACATTGGCAGGATAGATGATATTGAAGCTGGGACAAGCACGACAGAACCTAGTAAGATGGGAACAAACAAGAAACATTTAAAGAAAAGAAGTAAACAATTGGGCAGTGACAGCGAAAGCTTATTAAGTGAAGAAGGCAGTGACATCTTACCTTGTGAAGAAGATTCATACAAGTCGGACAACGATGATAATGACAAAGATGGAGATGAATCTGATGAAGTAGATGATGATGGAGAAAAAAGCGACAACGGTAGTGATGGGGACTCAGACAATGATGATGGTGATGAACTGAGGAGGGAAGATGCAGGGCATAACCCTAACAAGCTAGAAGAACAAGGTGAGAGGGAGGAAGCACGTAGTGCTGAAATGATACAAGAGGATCAAGCAACCCGTGACGGTAGTGCTAGCAAGGATGGGGAAACACGACCAGGTGACACAGTGGCAAGTACAGTAGTGGGCAAGGGACAACAAACAGTCGAGCAAGAGGGAGATGATGAAGAGGAGGATAGCGATGAAAAGGAAGAAGATGAAGTTAGTACAGAAGATGACATGGATGATGAAGAAGAATATGATGATGATGTGGGAACAGGTGGTGACAAGGAAGAAGACAAGGAGGGGGATGGGAATGGGGATGGCAAGGATGATGAGGATAGCAATGGAGGAAATAGCAGTGGCCACAGTGATGGTGGTGGGAACATCAGGAATGAGGATGGAGCTGCTAATTACTTGGACAGTGACGACGATGATCAATGCACACTACAATTTTTGCTTCAAAAGAAGGAAAGCAAACATAAGGAGCTTGATGACTTTGGCTCGGTTAACATCAAAGACATAGTGATGATGGATTAGGAATCTTTTTCCCCACGCATACCATTGTATGAAGCGAAAGAATGCATTGATGAGCCACCAGCTGCATTGGAAGCAAAGAGGCCTTTTCACAACCTAATGATGGGATTAGAGTTGAAGGCACTCCCCCCAATGGACTTGACGGAAATATGTCCAAAACACATGCGCAAGAGGTTGATGAGAGAAATGGGTGCAGAGCATCCACCCATCCCTTGCAGAGAGGGAAAACCAGAAGAAATTGGGGAAAATCAGAGAGGTAAAACCAGAGGGAAAACACATAACTTGGGTGGAAAACCAGAAGAAATTGCAGAGAGGGAACTACCACCCATCCCATCGAAGAAGAAAAAAACCGTCAGCTTCATCCTGCAGCCAACAGTAGTGAAAGCAACAGCAGAGGATCTACAAGAAAGGCATTCAAAAAATGCACAACAAGTGCATGTTCCCAAGGAAAGGCGGTCAGCTATTAAGAAATCTGGGCAAATACAACATCAAAGCCTGGCAACTGCTGTACAGAAAGAGGAAAATTGTGCTACTTTGAAGCCCCAGGTGGAAGTAACTAAAACATCAAGCACTACAAGAGCACCAAAAGGATTCCAAAGTGAGAATGTTGCACCAACTATCACACAAAGTCTCGCAACTCAGGCCAAGGAGCAAGCAAGTTGCAAAAAACTCCATGCAAATCTTTCAATCAAACACGCACCAGTTAGAGTGTCTCCACAAACATAAGTGAACACAACTATTCTAAGTTCTAGGCAACCCTTGGTTGAGCTAAATTGTCAAGAACAAAAGCTCCCTTGCGTTAGTTCGCCACAATCGACAAATGTTCCCAATTTTTGCCAAAGAGCTTAAGTTGAAAGGAGCACCACAGGGTCCATTACTAGATGCAGGTCTGGGCAAGGATCAAGAAAACATTTGCCCCTTGACATTCACTGCTATTAGAGGTGACAAAACTTGCACCGATCATCACTCATCAAAGTTGTCTGAATCACTGAGCAAGTTGCCTGCAAAGTATACTTCAGTTGCCAAGACTGCCCGAACAGTGAGTCCCAATGGGAAAAAACCCATTTGTTTTGATGGTAACAAAGAAAACCGTCCACCGCTACAATTCAAGGGGAGTACAAAGAATAGCCTAGAAATAAATGTTCTGGAAATTAGTGATCTCGTAGCAAGATTTGCCCCTCCAAGTAAAAAACTTGTAGAAAGCTCAAGCACCATGTCACCCATTTTCATTCAAGAAGAGATGGATGGACCACAGATTCACCAAAGCAAAAGTGCATCACCAAACAGTTTTGTTCATGAGTACTGCCCGGCCCCATCTTTCTCACTTGGCTTAAATGACATTTTTAATCCGGAAACTACTATTGAGGGAGCACAGGGAGGTGATGGGCCAAGCAGTATCGCAAAACGTGAGTACATACAAATTCTCGACGATAGTGATGATTTCGAATTTGTAGCTAGTATTGAAGCATGTGAACTGTTCACACCAGAAAAAATTTCTAACCAAGGAGAAGAAGGATCAGCTAGCAAGTTTTATAGTAGCAGCAGCTCTGGAGAGCCTGCCATTAATAAATTTGAAAGAATGATAATCAATCCAGCTCCTTGCATGAGGTCACCATTCATAGACTACAACAAGAAAAATTCACTTAAATGCAGAGCTGATGTCAACCGACTATATGCATCGGTTATTTTGCATGGGAGGTTAAATGAAGAAGAGTCACCTGATGTAGATACTAGGTAAAACAATTTCCAAGCATTTTTTTACTTTGTGTCAGGCAACATATGTAATCTTATGTAGGCATATCATACACGAACACCAGGCAATTTTTATGGAAAAGTTCAACAGAACAACAAGTTGATTCAAAACCACTTTTTGTTTTCGATTTTATAAGCATAATGTCAGCATGACATTCTTGTTTTTTTCTCATTTTTCAAATGCAGCCCAAAGGTAGTTGACTACGGTAAGTACTTTATAAGTGTGAGGGAGCTGGCTAATGCAATGAAAAAGGAAGGGTTCCTGTTGTCCCATGTAGTTGAAATTGGGATACAGTCCATCATGATGACTTGCCACCAGATTCAATGAAGGTGGTGATGCCCTTGAGATTTTCGGTAAGAAAATGGTAGTTATATTTGGTTTTCAATGTTTTTGCCTTTTGTTCTCCGTGCTGTTTTTATAGGTGCATTTTCCCTTTTTTCCTGCTTTTTCAGACAATGTTGCAGCAGATGTCATTAGACGACCAAGAGCTTACTTCAAGATTCAAGAAATCCAACCGGCTGGATTGTAAAGATATGGTCAGTCAAAATGTTTTCTTGTTGTTCATATCATTTTTTGTAGTTACAAATGCATGGAACAAGTGTGTAAACAACCACATAGCATGCAAGGAATTTCTCAGACAAATGTCTATACTTGCCTGAGTAGCAAAATAAGTTGCTTATGGTATTACCACACACCTCCCCCCCCACCAATATTTTTTCAGCATCCCATGTGTTCAAGTTGCTCAAATGACTGTACTAATTTTCCAGAGAGTAACATCACAAGTTGCTCAAATGTTTATACAGTTGTATAAGTTTCCCAGATTCACAACATGTCTTTTTGTGCTGTATAATAA
>NW_025235845.1:0-5797 GCF_018294505.1 Triticum aestivum | reverse complement strand
TCTCTATGCAAACATGAAAAAGTGCACTTTTGGCGTTGACAAGCTTGTTTTCTTGGGTTTCGTTGTTTCCTCAAAGGGTGTCCATGTTGATGAGTCTAAAATTGAAGCAATTAAAACTTGGCCACAACCGACCAATTTGCAACAAGTGCGTAGTTTTCTTGGCCTTGCGGGTTTCTATCGTCGCTTTGTGAAAGATTTTAGCACTATTGCCGCACCGTTGCATGCCCTGAGTAAGAAAAATGCTCCTTTTGTTTGGGGACCCTTGCAATCTACCGCTTTTGATGAGCTCAAATCCTTGCTTACTCATGCTCCGATTCTTGCGTTGCCCAACTTTGACAAAACTTTTGAGGTCCATTGTGATGCTAGTGGTAATGGAATTGGTGGAGTTTTGATGCAAGAAAAGCGAGCTATTTCATACTTTAGTGAAAAACTCTCCGGTGCTCAACCTAACTATCCCATCTATGACAAAGAATTGTATGCTTTAGTGCGTGTGTTGCATGTTTGGGAACATTACCTTAGACCGCATGAGTTTGTCATACATACCGATCATGAGACACTTAAGTATCTTAAAGGTCAAACCAAGTTGAATAAACGACATGCTAAATGGAGTGAATTTATTGAATCTTTCCCCTATGTGATCAAGTACATTAAGGGCAAAGAGAACGTTGTGGCGGATGCCCTTTCCCGCAAATGCATGTTACTTACTCAACTTGAATTGAATGTTATTGGATTTGATCATATCAAAGATTTATATGAGCATGATGTGACTTTTTCTACTCCTTATGCTAAGTGTGTGACGCATACTTCTTGGGAACGATACTATATCAAAGATGGTTATCTTATGAGAGCTAACAAACTATGCATTCCCGAGTCTTCTCTTCGTTTGTTACTTTTGCAAGAGGCTCATGGAGGTGGACTCATGGGACACTTTGGACGCGACAAGACTTATGCCACGCTCTCCAAGAACTATTTTTGGCCCAAGATGTTTCGCAATGTCGCCCGCTTCACCAACCGATGCTCTACATGTTGCAAAGCTAAGTCACAATCTCAATCCCATGGTTTACATATGCCTTTACCTACTCCACACCAACCGCGGGAAGACATTAGCATGGATTTTGTGCTTGGATTACCTAGGACTCAAAATGGCAAGGACTCCGTATTTGTTGTTGTGGACCGATTCTCTAAAATGGCTCATTTTATACCATGCAATAAGATAGACGATGCTTCACATGTTGCCAATCTCTTTTGTAGGGAAATCTTGAGGTTGCACGGTGTGCCAAAGACAATTGTGTCGGATCGAGACGTCAAGTTCGTAAGCTACTTTTGGAAGACGGTATGCGCCAAGCTCGGAATCAAGCTACTCTTCTCCACGGCGTACCACCCTCAAACCGATGGCCAAACGGAAGTCACCAACTGGACGCTTGCAACTCTCCTACGCGTGTTGATAAAGAAGAACATCAAGGAATGGGAGGAGTGCCTACCCATTGCCGAGTAAGCCTACAACCGCGCAAGACATTCTACAACCGGCAAGTCCCCCTTCGAGGTTGTCTACGGCTTCAACCCTTTGTCGCCATTGGACATCCTCCCTCTACCACTTCAAGAACGAGCAAACATGGACGCAAGCGCAAGAGCCACCTACCTCAAGAAGATGCATGAAGAAACACGTTCCACGATCGAGCGCCAAGTACAACGACCAGCCTCCAAGCTCAACATCAACAAGTCTCCGATGGTGTTCCAACCGGGTGATCAAGTATGGATACATCTCCGCAAGGACCGCTTCCCCAAGGAACGCAAGTCCAAGCTACTCCCGAGAGCCGACGGACCATTCAAGGTGCTAGCACGCTACAACAACAACGCATACAAGGTCGACATCCCACGTGACAAGTACAGCATAAGCGACATCTTCAACGTCAAAGACTTGGCCAAGTACCATGGTGATGAAGAGCACGATCCATGGACGGATCTCTCCCAAGGGGGGGGGGAGATGATGCGGAGCATCCCTCGACTACACACACCGACACTCCATCACCACCGCAAGCACCAAGCGGGCCAATGACAAGAGCACGTGCACGCAACATCGAGAACAAGGTCACTTCCTTCCTCTCCGAGTTTCGTTTGGTTTCACATGAGAATGGGATTCTACCTCAAAGAGATACGCTATGCATTCTTAGGTACATCGAAGATGATCGTGGGAAGGAGAAGACGGAGACGCGAGCATCCATGGAGCAAGAGAATGAAGGAGAGGCCAAGGAGAAGGATGGGAAGAAGCCCCTGGACACCCCGGGTGCCCGGACGGAAGGACCTCGGGTGCCCGGACTCGAAGACAAGGGGAGGGCCGAACCCCCTGGACACCCCGGGTGCCCGGCCACCTCGGCCCCGGGTGCCCGGCCTCGGCCCGGGCAGCGCCCCAGCCGGCCCCAGGTGCCTGGCCCCAACACACCCAGTCGGCCCCGGGTGCCCGGCCAACCGGCCCCGGGTGCCCGGTCTACACCGCCCAGGCCGCCCTCTTCCACCCCGGGTGCCCGGGCCTTGGACCCCAGGTGCCCGGTCCTCCCTCCTCCGGTGTCCCTGACCGGTCCGGGTGCCCGGCCGGTTCCACCCCGGGTGCCCGGACCCTTTCCCCATGGCTACGCATTTTAGGGACATTTTAGTCCTTTGTACCCCTCTTTCCCTAAGTTTCGTCCCTAGCCTTTATATACTCATCTCCTAGGTCATTTGTGGGTTAGCAAAGTATTTTTAGAACACCAAGGAGAGCTTTGCTCCTTGTATCCTCCTCCTCTTGGAGATCAAGACCCCTCTTTGGGAAGAATCCTTGGGATTATCAAGCCCTCCTCTTGAAGGAGATCAAGATCAAGACCTCACCTAGTGGGAAGAACTTACCTAGTGCTATTTTCCTTGAATTGTTCATGTAATCTTGTGGATCTCTTTTGTGCTACTCTAGTGGATGTGATATTGGGTTTGTTTGAGGGATTTGTGACTTGTGTTCTTGAGTGTTCTTCCTCCTTTTCCCCCTTCAAGTGTGAAAAGATCCCCTCTAGGGTTTGACCCTACAACATAAAGCTTATTGGGCAATCAAAGAGCTCAATTATGATTTCAAACTTGCCGGTGAGAAGAGGTTATTTGACATTAGCTCGCTTGATGAATGTAGAACCCAAGCCTATGATAATGCCAAGCTGTTTAACGAAAAGGTTAAAAGATGGCATGACGACAAGATACAAAAGCGCGAGTTTAACGTAGGTGATCATGTTTTGCTATACAACTCTCATTTAAGATTTTTTGCAGGAAAACTTCTCTCTAAATGGGAAGGTCCTTACATTATCGAGGAGGTCTATTGTTCTGGTGCCATCAAGATCAACAACACCGAAGGCACAAATCCGAAGGTGGTAAATGGTCAAAGAATCAAACATTATATCTCAGGTAATCCCATAAAAGTTGAGACCAATATTACTAATACCATAACACCGGAGGAGTACATAAGGGATACTTCGTTTGGCCACCTCGTGTACCTTCCGGACTCCGTTTTCTTGCACAATACTTCTTTTGGTCGGTAAAAATTCATTATATATTCTCCCGAAGGTTTTGACCACCGTACCATGACAAATCTCCTGTTTTCGTTTTGAGCTATTTTCGTTTGGAGCTGTTTTCTGCCAGAGTTTTCAAGGCTAGGCATCATGTCTTCCCCCTCCTCCAACAATGGGGACGACGATGCTTGGCTGATGAAGATAGAGATGAAGAGAGAAGAACTTGGGAAACCCAACGAGGATGATAAGATCAAGAAGGCCGCGGGAGATCAAGCTCTGGTAGCAGAAGAAGAAGACATCCTTCAACCATACTACAATCATCTTACCCCTACTGAAATTGAAACTTTCAAGATCATTGAAATAGTTCATGTGCAAAATAAATATCTCACTCGTGAAAATATTCTGTTGCAAGAGCATATCACCGCCCTCCAGAGCATTATTCGTAGATTGGAGTATCTCCTATGCTCGAAGTGTGGCACTACTTCATCAAAAACTCCATCATCACCACCTCCGAAGAAAGAGACATAAATACATGGGTATGGGCACTCCCCTTGGCAACTGCCAAGCTTGGGGGAGGTGCCCCGGTATCGTATCATCATCACACCTTTACCTTTATCATTTTTCTTAGTTCGATCCTTTTGGTTATATCTTGATCTAGTAGAATAAAGTTTCAGTATGATCTGGCTTTGAGTTTTGTTTTGAGATCTATCTATGTAACTAAGTCCGTGAGTTACATAAAATAAAGAGTAGTTTTGAGTTGAGGGCTTTGCTATCTTGCTATGATCTTGAGGGAATAAAAGAAAGAAAGAAATAAAAATATCATATAATGATCTTATGGAGAGTAATGACTTCACATATAAAGAGTATGATGAATAAAATTTGTTGAGAGTATACAAACATAGTTTTGGTCATTGTTAGAATTAATAGGAAGTAATAAAGAAAGAGAGGCTTCACATATAAATATGCTATGTTGGACTTATTTTGTAATTGTGAGCACTCATTAAAATATGAGATGCTAAAAAGTTGATGTTGGACAAGGAAGACAACATAATGAGTTATGTTTGCTTATATCTGAATAGAAGTTATATTGCCATGGATCCTCCAACATGTTGACTTGCTTTTCCCTCTCATGCTAGCCAAATTCTTTGCACCAAGTAGAGATACTACTTGTGCTTCCAAACTTCCCTTAAACTTGTTTTGCCATGAGAGTCCACCATACCTCCCTATGGATTGAGTAAGATCCTTCAAGTAAGTTGTCATCGGTGCAAGCAATAAAAATTGCTCTCTAAATATGTATGATCTGTTAGTGTGAAGAAAATAAGCTTTATACGAACTTGTGATATGGAAGAAATAAAATTGACGGACTACATAATAAAGTTCTTTATCACAAGCGGCAATATAAAGTGATGTTCTTTCACATTAAGATTTTGTGCATCCAACCATAAAAGCGCATGACAACCTCTGCTTCCCTTTGCGAATGGCCTATCTTTTACTTTTATCTTCTACCCTTATACAAGATTCATGGTGATCTTCACCTTTCCTTTTTTACACTTTTTGTTTTGGCAAGCACTATGTGTTGGAGATCTATATATATGCACTCAGATGTAGGTTATCATAAAGTATTATTGTTGACATTACCCTTGAGGTAAAAGGTTGGGAGGCGAAACTATAAGCCCCTATTTTTCTCTGTGTCTGGCTGAAAGTTTGTACCCATAAGTATCGCATGAGTGTTAGCAATTGTGAAAGACTAAATGATAGTTGAGTATGTGGACTTGCTGAAAAGCTCTTATATTGACTCTTTCCGATGTTATGATAAATTGCAATAGCTTCAATGACTGAGATCATAGTTTGTTAGTTTTCAATGAAGTTTCTGATTCATACTATACCTTGTGAATGAATTGTTACTTTAGCATAAGAAATTATATGACAATGTATGTTGCTGTTCTAAAGATGATCATGATGCCCTCATGCCCGTATTTTATTTTATCGACACCTATATCTCTAAACATGTGGACATATTTTTCGATATCGGCTTTCGCTTGAGGACAAGCGAGGTCTAAGCTTGGGGGAGTTGATACGTCCATTTTGCATCATGCTTTTCTATTGATATTTATTGCATTATGGGTTGTTATTACACATTATATCACAATACTTATGTCTTTTCTCTCTTATTTATAAGGTTTACATGAAGAGGGAGAATGCCGGCAGCTGGAATTCTGGACTGGAAAAGGAGCAAATATTAGAGACCTATTCTGCACAACTCCAAAAGTCCTGAC
>NW_025235844.1:4247-5797 GCF_018294505.1 Triticum aestivum | reverse complement strand
CTATTTATGCATTCAATATGCATCATTCAAAGCAACGTCATCAATTTCCAACATGTTTTGACATCATTTGCTGTTTTTCAGTCATTTACCGATTTGTTTAGAGAGCTAAATGACGGTGAAATTGAAAATCACTACAAAATGAACTCTGAAAATGTTGGAACTTGGCATGGTATCATCATTTCACCCTCATAGCATGTGCAAAAGAGTAGAGAGGGTCACGGCGAAAACTGGACGCACCTCGTGTACAAACTGGACAATCTCTTTCGGAGTATCAGGGTTTCGGACGAGAACTCATCTGTTACACGGGCACTTCAATGTTTTTCTAACTTTTTTGAACTCCAGCCTATTTTTGCGTTCAGTATGCATCATTCAAAGTGACGTCATCAATTGCCAGCACGTTCTGACATCATTTGCTGTTTTTCAATCATTTACCGATTTGTTTAGAGAGCTAAATGACGGTGAAATTGAAAATCACTACAAAATGAACTCTGAAAATGTTGGAACTTGGCATGGTATCATCATTTCACCCGCATAGCATGTGCAAAAGAGTAGAGAGGGTCACAGCGAAAATTGGACGCACCTCGTGTACAAACTGGACAATCTCTTTCGGAGTATCAGGGTTTCGGACGAGAACTCATCTGTTACACGGGCACTTTAATGTTTTTTAAACTTATTTGAACTCCAGCCTATTTTTGCGTTCAGTATGCATCATTCTGGACAATCTCTTTCGGAGTATCAGGGTTTCGGACGAGAACTCATCTGTTACACGGGCACTTCAATGTTTTTTAAACTTTTTTGAACCCGAGCCTATTTTTGCGTTCAGTATGCATCATTCAAAGCGACGTCATCAATTTCCAACACGTTCTGACATCATGATCTGTTTTTCAGTCATTTACAGATTTGTTTAGAGAGCTAAATGACGGTGAAATTGAAAATCACTACAAAATGAACTCTGAAAATGTAGGAACTTGGCATGGTATCATCATTTCACCCGCATAGCATGTGCAAAAAAGTAGAGAGGGTCACGGCGAAAACTGGACGCACCTCGTGTACAAACTGGACAATCTCTTTCGGAGTATCGGGGTTTCGGACGAGAACTCATCTGTTACACGGGCACTTCAATGTTTTTTAAACTTTTTTGAACTCCAGCCAATTTTTGCGTTCAGTATGCATCATTCTGGACAATCTGTTTCGGAGTATCAGGGTTTCGGACGAGAACTCATCTGTTACACGGGCACTTCAATGTTTTTTAAACTTTTTTGAACCCCAGCCTATTTTTGCGTTCAGTATGCATCATTCAAAGCGACGTTATCAATTTCCAACACGTTCTGACATCATGATCTGTTTTTCAGTCATTTACAGATTTGTTTAGAGAGCTAAATGACGGTGAAATTGAAAATCACTACAAAATGAACTCTGAAAATGTTGGAACTTGGCATGGTATCCTCATTTCACCCGCATAGCATGTGCAAAAGAGTAGAGAGGGTCACGGCGAAAACTGGACGCACCTCGTGTACAAACTAGACAATCTCTTTCGGAGTATCAGGGTT
>NW_025235844.1:3220-4237 GCF_018294505.1 Triticum aestivum | reverse complement strand
CAATATCTTTCGGAGTATCAGGGTTTCGGACGTGAACTCATGTGTTACACGGGCACTTCAATGTTTTTTCAACTTTTTTGAACTCCAGCCTATTTTTGCGTTCAGTATGCATCATTCAAAGCGACGTCATCAATTTCCAACACGTTCTGACATCATTTGCTGTTTTTCAGTCATTTACCGATTTGGTTAGAGAGCTAAATGACGGTGAAATTGAAAATCACTACAAAATGAACTCTGAAAATGTTGGAACTTGGCATGGTATCATCATTTCACCCGCATAGCATGTGCAAAAGAGTAGAGAGGGTCACGGCGAAAACTGGACGCACCTCGTTTACACACTGGACAATCTCTTTCGGAATATCAGGGTTTCGGACGAGAACTCATCTGTTACACGGGCACTTCAATGTTTTTAAACTTTTTTGAACTCCAGCCTATTTTTGCGTTCAGTATGCATCATTCAAAGCTACGTCCTCAATTTCCAACACGTTCTGACATCATTTGCTATTTTTAGTCATTTACCGATTTGTTTAGAGAGCTATGTGACGGTGAAATTGAAAATCACTACAAAATGAACTCTGAAAATGTTGGAACTTGGCATGGTATCATAATTTCACCCGCATAGCATGTGCAAAAGAGTAGAGAGGGTCACGGCGAAAACTGGATGCACCTCGTGTACAAACTGGACAATCTCTTTCGGAGTATCATGGTTTCGGACAAGAACTCATGTGTTACACGGGCACTTCAATGTTTTTCAAACTTTTTTGAACTCCATCCTATTTTTGCATTCAGTATGCATCATTCAAAGCGACGTCATCAATTTCCAACACGTTCTGACATCATTCGCTGTTTTTCAGTCATTTACCGATTTGTTTAGAGAGCTAAATGACGGTGAAATTGAAAATCACTACAAAATGAACTCTGGAAATGTTGGAACTTGGCATGGTATCATCATTTCACCCCCATAGCATGTGCAAAAGAGTACAGAGGGTCACGGCGAAAACTGGACGCACCTCGTGT
>NW_025235844.1:2458-3210 GCF_018294505.1 Triticum aestivum | reverse complement strand
GGACGAGAACTCATCTGTTACACGAGCACTTCAATGTTTTTTAAACTTTTTTGAACTCCAGCCTGTTTTTGCATTCAATATGCATCATTCAAAGCTACGTCATCAATTTCCAACATGTTCTGACATCATTTGCTGTTTTTCAGTCATTTACCGATTTGTTTAGAGAGCTAAATGACGGTGAAATTGAAAATCACTACAAAATGAACTCTGAAAATGTTGGAACTTGGCATGGTATCATCATTTCACCCGCATAGCATGTGCAAAAAAGTAGAGAGGGTCACGGCGAAAACTGGACGCACCTCGTGTACAAACTGGACAATCTCTTTTGGAGTATCAGGGTTTCGGACGAGAACTCATCTGTTGCACGGGTACTTCAATGTTTCGGGCGAGAACTCATCTGTTACACGAGGTGCGAAAACTGGACGCACCTCGTGTACAAACTGGACAATCGCTTTCGGAGTATCAGGGTTTCGGACGAGAACTCATCTGTTACACGGGCACTTCAATGTTTTTTAAACTTTTTTGAACTCCAGCCTGTTTTTGCGTTCAGTATGCATCATTCAAAGCGACGTCATCAATTTCCAACACGTTGTGACATCATTTGCTGTTTTTCAGTCATTTACCGATTTGTTTAGAGAGCTAAATGACGGTGAAATTGAAAATCACTACAAAATGAACTCTGAAAATGCTGGAACTTGTCATGGTATCATCATTTCACCCGCATGGCAAGTACAAAAGATTAGAGAGGGTCA
>NW_025235844.1:1235-2448 GCF_018294505.1 Triticum aestivum | reverse complement strand
ACTTCAATGTTTTTTAAACTTTTTTGAACTCCAGCCTGTTTTTGCATTCAATATGCATCATTCAAAGCGACGTCATCAATTCCAACATGTTCTGACATCATTTGCTGTTTTTCAGTCATTTACCGATTTGTTTAGAGAGCTAAATGACGGTGAAATTGAAAATCACTACAAAATGAACTCTGAAAATGTTGGAACTTGGCATGGTATCATCATTTCACCCGCATAGGATGTGCAAAAAAGTAGAGAGGGTCACGGCGAAAACTGGACGCACCTCGTGTACAAACTGGACAATCTCTTTTGGAGTATCAGGGTTTCGGACGAGAACTCATCTGTTGCACGGGTACTTCAATGTTTCGGGCAAGAACTCATCTGTTACACGAGGTGCGAAAACTGGACGCACCTCGTGTACAAACTGGACAATCGCTTTCGGAGTATCAGGGTTTCGGACGAGAACTCATCTGTTACACGGGCACTTCAATGTTTTTTAAACTTTTTTGAACTCCAGCCTGTTTTTGCGTTCAGTATGCATCATTCAAAGCGACGTCATCAATTTCCAACACGTTGTGACATCATTTGCTGTTTTTCAGTCATTTACCGATTTGTTTAGAGAGCTAAATGACGGTGAAATTGAAAATCACTACAAAATGAACTCTGAAAATGCTGGAACTTGTCATGGTATCATCATTTCACCCGCATGGCAAGTACAAAAGAGTAGAGAGGGTCACGGCGAAAACTGGACGCACCTCGTGTACAAACTGGGCAATCTCTTTCGGAGTATGAGGGTTTCGGACGAGGACTCATCTGTTATACGGGCACTTGAATGTTTTTTAAACTTATTTGAACTCCAGCGTATTTTTGCATTCAGTATGCACCATTCAAATTGACATTATCAATTTCCAACACGTTCTGACATCATTTGTTGTTTTTCAATCATTTACCGATTTGTTTAGAGAGCTAAATGACGGTGAAATTCAAAATCACTACAAAATGAACTCTGAAAATGTTGGAACTTGGCATGGTATCATCATTTCACCCGCATAGCATGTGCAAAAGAGCAGAGAGGGTCACGGTGAAAACTGGACGCACCTCGTGTACAAACTGGACAATCTCTTTCGGAGTATCAGGGTTTCGGACGAGAACTCATCCGTTACGCGGGCACTTCAATGTTTTTTAAAATTTTTTGAACTCCAGCCTGTTTTTGCATTCAGTACGC
>NW_025235844.1:0-1225 GCF_018294505.1 Triticum aestivum | reverse complement strand
TCCAACACGTTCTGACATCATTTGCTGTTTTTCAGTCATTTACCGATTTGTTTAGAGAGCTAAATGACGGTGAAATTGAAAATCACTACAAAATGAACTCTGAAAATGTTGGAACTTGGCATGGTATCATCATTTCACCCGCATAGCATGTGCAAAAGAGTAGAGAGGGTCACGGCGAAAACTGGACGCACCTCGTGTACAAACTGGACAATCTCTTTCGGAGTATCAGGGTTTCGGACGAGAACTCATCTGTTAAACGGGCACTTCAATGTTTTTTAAACTTTTTTGAACTCCAGCCTGTTTTTGCATTCAATATGCATCATTCAAAGCGACGTCATCAATTTCCAACATGTTCTGACGTCATTTGCTATTTTTCAGTCATTTACCGATTTGTTTAAAAAGCTAAATGACGGTGAAATTGAAAATCACTACAAAATGAACTCTGAAAATGTTGGAACTTGACATGGTATCATCATTTCACCCGCATAGCATGTGCAAAAGAGTAGAGAGGGTCACGGCGAAAACTGGACGCACCTCGTGTACAAACTGGACAATCTCTTTTGGAGTATCAGGGTTTCGGACGAGAACTCATCTGTTACACGGGCACTTCAATGTTTCGGGCGAGAACTCATCTGTTACACGAGGTGCGAAAACTGGACGCACCTCGTGTACAAACTGGACAATCTCTTTCGGAGTATCAGGGTTTCAGACGAGAACTCATCTGTTACATGGGCACTTCAATGTTTTTTAAACTTTTTTGAACTCCAGCCTGTTTTTGCGTTCAGTATGCATCATTCAAAGCGACGTCATCAATTTCCAACACGTTGTGACATCATTTGCTGTTTTTCAGTCATTTACCAATTTGTTTAGTGAGCTAAATGATGGTGAAATTGAAAATCACTACAAAATGAGCTCTGAAAATGTTGGAACTTGGCATGGTATCATCATTTCACCCGCATAGCATGTGCAAAAGAGTAGAGAGGGTCACAGCGAAAACTGGACGCACCTCGTCTACAAACTGGACAATCTCTTTCGGAGTCTCAGGGTTTCGGACGAGAACTCATCTGTTACGTGGGCACTTCAATGTTTTTAAAACTTTTTTGAACTCCAGCCTATTTTTGCATTCAGTACGCATCATTCAAAGTGACGTAATCAATTTCCAACACGTTCTGACATCATTTGCTGTTTTTCAATCATTTACCGATTTGTTTAGAGCTCTAAATGA
>NW_025235843.1:0-5798 GCF_018294505.1 Triticum aestivum | reverse complement strand
GAGTCAAAAGATGTTTGTAGTATTTTTTTGTAAAGGGGGATGTCAAGAGCTTCAAAACGAGCTAAAGAACGTCAAAATCAGACTCCGGATGAATTAGTTATGGTCAAAACGGTGAAACGGAAAAAGCTGAAATCCCAGGGGCCGGACACCGGGGGTCGGGCCGGATTTCCGGGGCCTGATGTCCAGAAACTTGCGCGAAAATGCGCTCCAGGAGCCGGATGTCCGGGCTAATGGGCGGATGTCCGGGCTGGCCGGATGTCCGGGGGTCGGGCCGGATGTCCGGGCTCCAAATCCGAGGATGAACTCGAGGAACTCGATTTTGGGGCGGAAATTGATGATTTCGGCGGCGAAATTGGAGAGATTTTGTGGACGAAAGATGGGGAAACTTGGGGAGATGCTAGATCCACTTGAAACCAAGCAAATCCATGGATCAAAATCAACAAAACATCATCAAACCAACAAATCACAAAAAAATTTGGGGGCTATTTTTGGTGGGGATTTTCGGATTTAGGACGAAATCAACAAAATCAAGCTAGAAAAAGAGGGGTAGGGGCTCCAAAAACGTGATCAACGTGGCTCATGATACCAAGATGATGTAGGGCGGAACCCTAGGGGCCGATCTTTCACGTTTGGAGTGGATCCTACGGGGAAAACACAAAGAACGCGCGGAAAACACAAGGGGAAACATGGGGAGAAACAAGAGGATCACTAAACCGACAAGTATCGATCACACAAGGGCTAGATCACCGAACACATGAGGTAGCACAAGATTCAAAATAAACAAAGGAAGGATACAAAGGTAGCCGTTCTTCTCCGAGAGGAGGTCTTGAATCCACGAGGGGATCTTCCCGTAAAGGGGTCTTGAATCCAAGTGGATCTTCTCCGAAGAGGCTGTGGTCTCTCACGAGGAGGAGATCCGATGGATGAGCGAGGCTCTATCTCACAAATGAGCTAAATCAACGCTAACCCTAACAAGGAGGAGGTGGGGGAGTATATATAGGCCTTAGCCTCGAAGGGGTAAGTGAGAGGGATACATGGGCCCTTGGCCCGTTCACGGTGCGCAGACACGCGCCGGATGTCCGGGCTGGGGGCCGGATGTCCGGGGCTTCGCCACGGGCCGGATGTCCGGGCGGGGAGGCCGGATATCCGGGCTGGCCTGGGTGCCCTACGATTGCTCTCTGGGCACCAGGGGCCGGATTTCCGACGAGGAGGGCCGGATGTCCGGGGCTTCGGGAGGAGCCAGATGTCCGGGGCACGAGACCGGATGTCCGGGCTGTCAGGGTCGCCTCCAGATGCATTCTGTGATGGAGGGCGGATTTCCGGTGGTTGGGCAGGATGTCCGGCTGCTGTAGTAGCAGACTCTTCTTCCTTCTTCTTCCTTTGCTCCCGCGCACACTTGGCCTTGGTCCTTGGGCTCTCCATGGTCTCCTCGGGTGTACCTGAGTATGCACAAGGTTCGCGCTTGAGGTAGCATCCATATCTTTCATGCGGAAAGTGACGGTTCGAAGAGGAGTGAATTCACCTTGTGTGCAATGGTGCATAGTCGAGGGCTCATCTTATGTATCCTTGGGGCTTGGAGAGTAGTCGGAGTGTACATGGGGATGAACGTGGGATGCTCCGCATCACTTTTGATCCGAGGTCGGATCTTTCCCAAGGGGGGGGGGAGATGATGCGGAGCATCCCTCGTTCATCCCCATGGACGTACCTACATGTCCCTCAACACCACTTGGACCCATGACAAGAGCTAGAGCAAAGGCTCTTGAAGATAAGGTGAACTCGCACCGCTCCAAACTCCCTCTCTCTACTCACGAGACTTGGCTGCTACCTCAAATGGACACTCTGTGTGCGATCAGGTACTTGGAGGAGAGCCACAGGACAGCTACACCCAATGGCCAAGGTGGCAAGGACACCAAGCATGGACATCAAGAAGAAGAGCCATTTGGGAAGCTACAGGCACCGGACGACCGACCGGGCTCGGACTTCGGACCCCTGGGAGATGCTACAGCCGAGAGAAGGAAGGCAGGACAGAGCTACAGGCCACGGACGACCGGCCCAGCCCGGACGTCCGACGACTCCCAGGCCACGGACGACCGACGCCCTCTAGACGTCCGGCAGCTGGGCACCCAAGAGGAAATTAACGGGAAACCGAAGCCACCGGACGACCAACACCCGAGCTGAAATTACAGAAGTCCGACATCTACGGAGCTCCGGACGACCGACGTCTTCCGTACGTTCGACACCTAAGTGTCCGCGGCCATGGGCCGATGCCCTTGTACCCCTTCACTTTGACCCCCATTTGCACTACGACTATAAATAGGTCTCTCCCACCTCCTAGCTAGGGTTAGCATTGTGATAGCTCGTTTGAGATAGAGCATTGCTTATCCGCACCGGATCTACTCCACGTGAGGGACCGTGCCTCTTCGGAGAAGGTCCATTCGAATTCAAGGCCTCCATCCGGAGAAGACAATCAAGACCTCCTCATGGAGAAGAACGGTTACTCTTGTATCTTCCCTTGTTGACTTTGGATCATGTGTTACCAATTCCTTTTGGTGATCTAGCCCTTGTGTGATCAATTACTTGTCGGTTGCTAAAATCTTTCAGATAGCAACGATAAAAACCCGCAAGACCAAGAAAACTACGCACTTGTTGCAAATTGGTGGGTTGGGGCCAAGTTTTAATTGCTTCAATTTTAGATTCATCAACATGGACACCCTTGGAAGAGACAACAATACCCAAGAAAACCACTTCGTAAACACCAAACGTGCATTTTTTTCATGTTTGCATAAAGACATTCCTTGTGAAGGGTTTGCAAAACAGCCTAACACGATTAAGATGCTCTTTCATGGTTTTGCTAAACACAAGAATATCATCGAAGTAAACCACAACAAAGACTCCAATGTAAGGTCGAAGCACAAAATGCATAAGACGTATGAAAGTACCGGGAGCCTCCGATAAACCCATAGGCATAACTAACCACTCATATAAGCCAAATTTGGTTTTGAAAGCAGTTTTCCATTCATCACCCTCTTGTATGCGGAATTGATAATAACCACTTTTAAGATCAATTTTTGAGAAAAAGCTGGCTCCGCTAAGTTCATCAAGCATATCATCTAAGCAAGGAATGGGATGCCTATAACGAACGGTAATAGCATTTATAGGTCTACAATCGGAACACAAGTGGAAACTTCCATCTTGCTTAGGCACAAGTATAATGGGAACAACATAAGGGCTCAAGCTTTCACGTACATGACCGTTGTCGATGAGTTGTTGTACTTGTCGTTGAATCTCCTTAGTTTCTTCGGGGTTGACACGGTGTGGAGCTTTGTTTGGGAGAGGCGCTCTGGGGATGAGGTTGATTCGATGTTCAATGCCTCGTAGAGGAGGTAGACCCGAAGGTAGCTCATCGGCGAAAACATCTTGGAATTCCTGCAAAAGAGATTGAAACACTAAAGGTAGCTTGTGAGAGGTGTTAGTTTTTGGTTCTCCATCCTTGCACACAATGACAAAGTGCATCACACTCGATGGGTTCTCACACACTTATCTCATCTCACTTTTTATGGCAAATAGTATGAGGTTTTTCTCTCTAGGTGAAGAGGCGCTCAAGTTTGGCTTGTGGCTCTCACTCACTTTTTGGTGGATCACTTGCTCACTCTTCTCTCCACGATGGGTGGCTTGCTTGTCAGCTATCACTTGACTAGGAGACATAGGTCGTAGCACATATTCCTTCCCTTTCTTCTTGAAGCTATAGTGATTGGTACGCCCATTGTGGATGACACCACAGTCGAATTTCCATGGTCGACCAAGAAGGAGGTGGCAAACGGTCATTGGGACCACATCACACTCCAAAGTGTCCTCATATGCACCAATTTTGAAGGAGACTTGGACCGTATGCTCAACTCGTATAGTGCCGGAGTCACTTAGCCATTGAACCTTGTAGGGGTGCGGGTGCTTCCTCTTGACCAATTGAAGCTTGGAGCATAGTTCTTCACTTGCCAAGTTGTGGCAACTACCTCCATCGATGATGACCTTGACGGACCTTCCATGGATGCCGGCCTTTGTGCAGAAGATGTGGCATCTTTGGTCTTCTTCTTGTTGATGTTGAAGAGTCAAGACCTTGGAGACAACAAGAGCGGGGCTCGTATCTTCATCACAAAAGACTTGATCCGCTTCATCCTCATTCACGCGCCGGTGCTTGGCCACTTGCTCAAGAGCTTCCATCTCCTCATCACTCATGGAGTCGTAGGTGCCATCGTCGTTGAGGATCATGGTGCGCTTGTTTGTGCATTCATAGGACGTGACCTCGGCCGCCGCAAGTGAAACACTTGAAGGAGCTTGTCTTGACGGTCTCATTGGTCGGAGTAGATGATGAAGCACGCGGCTTGAAGTTGCTTGTAGTAGGAGGAAGACGACTTGAACTTGACGAAGTTTCTTGTAACTCGGCTTGTCGTCGTTGCTTGGAGAAGGTTTGGTTGATGTAGATGTTGGAGGAGTTGTTGAAGCTTGGTTGTTGGAGAAGCCGTAGGTCTTGGATGAGTACTTGGCGTACTTGAAGTCATCTTGCAGTTGACGTTCCGCCTTTGTAGCTTGATGTACGAGCTCAATGAGGTTGGAGTAGGGTTGGAAGTCGGCGATTTTCTTGATGGGATGATTGAGTCCATTCAAGAATCTTGCCATTGTTTGCTCATCATCTTCCGTGACATTGGCTCGAATCATGGCTATCTCCATTTCCTTGTAGTATTCTTCAACACTCTTTGTTCCTTGCTTGAGGAGTTGTAGCTTCTTGAAGAGATCACGGTTGTAGTAGGTTGGCACAAAACGTGCTCGCATGACTTCCTTCATTTGAGCCCAAGTGGTGATTGGAGGTTCTCCTCTCGCTTGTCGGCACTCAAGGACTTGTTCCCACCATATGAGCACATAGTTTTGGGACTCAAGTGATGCCATAGTGATCTTCTTCTCTTCCTCATAGTTGTGCAAACGAAAGATTTTGTCGACCTTCAGTGCCCATGAGAGGTATTCTTCGGGATCAGTGCTTCCATTGAACTTGGGCATTGTGAATTTGAGCTTGCCATAGCGTTGCTCTTCATTGTGTTGTTGGCGATGGTGATGATGACGCCCTTGGCGTGGAGGGTAATCATCCTCATGGGGCTCTTGGCGTGGAGGAAGTCCATGATCAAGTTGCTCTTGTTGAACTTGAGGTTGAGGTTGAGGAGCTTGAGGAGCTTGAGGAACTTGATGTTGCACGCGCGGTTGGTAGTTCCTCTCTTGGGTTTCTTCTCGCAGGGCTTCCTCTTGATTGCGCCGTTCACGATCGCGGTTGGCGATGGCTCGACTTGATTCTTGAAGGGCATGTTGCGCCTCAAGAGCTTGCGTTTCACGTAGTTGTTGTTGAAGACGTTGGGCCTTGGCGTCTTGTTGCTCTTGGTGTAGACGCGCTCGTTCTTCCTCTTAGCGCCATAGTCGTTGTCGTTCTTGAGCTTGAGCAAAAGCGACTTGGTTTGAGGGAGGACGAGGGACTTGCTTATCGACTTTCTCTTGTGAATGCTTGTCGTGTAGCGGGTTGCGAGATGCATGACGGTCTTGAGGCGCGGCTCATCGAAGAGTGTTCGATGACGGTGTACTTGAGCCGGAGAAGGATTCGTCGGAGTGTCGACTTGAGTGGCTCCGTCTTGAGTATGAACAAGTTGAAGGAGGCCGGTTCACCAACAAAGCTCGGATCTTGTCCATTCTTGCATCATTTTCTTGCTTGTGCGTGTCGAGCTTGTTGTCGAAGTAGTGTCGTGTACGTTGCTTGGAGAGTC
>NW_025235842.1:0-5798 GCF_018294505.1 Triticum aestivum | reverse complement strand
GTTGTGAGCTCCGCCACCATTCCCCCTCCTCCCCGCGCTCGTACCCGTACTCTAGCCGCCCTTTTCTCCGAAGCCGTGAGCTCCTCGCCGCCGGTGATGACGCAGACGAGGCCCCTCCGCCAGCTCCCCGTAGATGCTCCTCGCGCGCCAAAAGGAACCGTGTAGCAAAATCCCGACGCCCTCCGCCGCGGATTTGGTTGCCGGCGTTCACATGCCGGTGATGGTGACATGGCAACATCATTAGCAGCTAATGGCGCCACTAATTGAACCCACAACCGATGACATACGGGCCTCACTGCCTAATTAACCCTGGTTGAGTTTTGTTTAGATTAAACTAACCCCGCGGGCCCCACAGGTCAGTTTGACCTGTCCACGTGACCTGTTGACCGACCCCACCTTTCTGTGACCCAGACAGCACTGTGTCACTGACCAGTCGACCCCAATGGTCAGGTTTGACCTGGACTGGGTCAGTTGACCTGCTGGCGTCACCCTAATGCAATGCTCATGCAGTATTTGATTTCTGGATTTAAAATAATTCAGAAATTCGAGAAAAAGCCCAAAACATCTAAAATTCATTGAAAATAATCTATAGCTCAGAATGAAATAAGTTATATATGAAAAATTATCAGAAAAATTCAATCTATCCATCTGTACCATTTGCATGCATGTTAGAACAACTTATGGCTGCTTTTTAGTACAAATCATATAAATGGCATTTAAACCTTCACATATGGAGTTTGGATTTGAATTTTGGATTCAAACCAACTTCATTTAACTTGCTGCTAGCTGCATTAGCCCAACCCACATCATATCGCCATGACACATTCATGCATCATATTGTGCATTGCATTGATTGTGTTCTTCCTTGTTTGCCGATATTTGTCCCCTCTCAGTAGACGATGTTCCGACAATGAGTTCAATGACACCGATGAAGAACTATATTATCTTTAGAAGTGTTAGGCAAGCAAACCCCCCTTGTTCATTTCGATACAATCCCACTCTATCGCTCCTGCTCTCTTTTATTGCATTAGGACAACAACGATACATCTGTTACTTGCTGCGGTAGTTGAACCCCTTATCCTCTGCATGACCTGTCATTGCCACAGTAATTAGATGAAACCCACTAGCATGAGAGTTCTTTGAGCCTTGATGTGCCTACTCATTCATGCTTGTTTGTCATTCCTGCTACTGCATAGAGTTGACTCAGGTCTGATTCATTGGGGATGAATCAGAACGTTGAGAACATGCCCTACTGTGCGTGAGCTAAGTATGTGAATACGATTTGGTAAAGGTAGCGGTGAGAGGCCATGTAGGAATACATGGTGGGTCCTCTCATTGAAGCCGTCCTCAGGAACCGAGTTCTATGTTTGTGATCCATGAAACAGCTACTACCATGCATTGGGCCATGAAATATGACCCAGCTCGACTTCTTAACCACCCTAGTCCTCTGTCCAGGAGTTGCAAGTAGTTTTTGGTGTTTATAGTATGATGGACGCCGTGCGCAGAGCTGACTCGAGGGGTGGGCTATGATGCGGTAGGCACGTGGCCGGGTATGCCAGGCGCCCGTTTGGTGCCGCGGAACCTTGTACACATCATTCGGGGTCGTATGTGGAAACTTCATCTGGACTCCCTGCGGATGGAACCTGAATAGGCGATTAACCTGGACTAGAGACTTGAGTGTTTAGGTAGGTCGTGGTCTACACCCACGTTGTCTTTCGCTTGAAGTCTGCTAAGCACATGTCGTGTGCAGACACTAAGTCGTGGAAACATGCATGTATGAAGAAGTACACCCCTTCAGGGTTATAAATGATCTATTCGAATAGCCGCGTCCACAGTAAAGGACCTCTGGGTTGCCTATACAGTTCATAGAAAAGTGAAAGTGGATACTCTAAAATATGCAAGATAAGCGTGAGTGATATGGATGGCATTCTCGTAGGAAGACGGGAGAGGATCCATAGTGGGGTATTGATATGGTGAACATGTGGACTCGTGTGCGCCACCTCAAAAGAGTTACTTGCAGTCGTAGTCCAGGATAGCCACCGAGTCAAAGCTAGCTTGCTGCAATTAAACCCCACACCCCCCTTTGTTGATAATGATGCATATGTAGCTAGTTCTGATATAAGTCTTGCTGGGTACATTTGTACTCACGTTTGCCTACTTTATGTTTTGTAGAGAGACTCCAGTCTCACTAGTAGTTCGGCGTGGACTTCAACGTTTAGCTTATTACCTCAGCTACGATCTTGTGCCCTCGGCAGGATCTGGTAGATAGTCAGGCTTCTCAGCCTTTTTCTTTTATAGTTGTCTGTACTCAGACATGTTAAGCTTCCGCTTGTGCTTTGACTTGTATGCTCTGAATGTTCGGTCATGAGACCCATGTTTGTAATATCTCGCTCCTTGGAGCCTATTAAATAAAGTACTTGAGTTGTAGAGCCATGTTGTATTTGCACATATCGAGCATATTGTGTGTATGTTATTGAAATGATTGGTATGTGTGGGATCTGACTATCTGGTTGTTTATTCTTGGTAGCCTCTATTACCGGGAAATGTCTCCTAGTGCTTCCACTGAGCCCTGGTAGCTTGCTACTGCTCCGGAACACTTAGGCTGGCCGGCATGTGTCCTTCTTCGTTCCTGTGTCTCTCCCTTCGGGGAAATGTCACGCGGTGTCTACCGGAGTCCTGTTAGCTTGCTACAGCCTGGTTTACTGGAGTCCTGCTAGCCCAGTTGCCACAGCCCGGATTCACTCGCTGATGACTGACATGTTTCTTGCTGGGTCATTTATGCCTGTCCCTGTAAATTAGTGCCACTTTGAGTTCACGACCAGCCATGTCAGCCCGGGCTACTTGTCATATGGATGCTAGCGACACTATCATATACAGGTGCCAAAAGGCGCAAACGCTCCCGTGCCTGATAAGGCGACACCCGTGGAAATACCGTGCATGAGGCCGCAAAGTGATATGAGGTGTTACATGCTAGATCGGTGTGGCATTGAGTCGGGGTCCTGACACATCCACACAAATCATCTCAGTTATTGTGTAATTAGGTTCATCCATAGTTGATTAAGTACGACGAAATCCAAAAAACCCCTTCACTCGCTTCGATCAGAACTGTGACGCTTCCAGCAGTACGATACCTTCTTCTCTGGCTCTCCCATCCCTACCATGTCGTCGCTGGCTATATGTCTCCCTACATGCTGCCAACGCAGCTCATGGATGCACCGCCCACTTCCCGTAGATCACAGCTCCTCCGTCCTCCATCCACCCCGTCCTCGCTTACTAGTGGTCACCCACGCGCATTGCTCCCTGGTTGCCTCTGATATCACCTAATGTAAATTCATGTAACAAATATGCTGCTACTAAGAGGGTAGCATGATACTAGCGATTTTTATTTTCCAGCTTTGATAAATGCTACTGTGGAGGGACCCCAAGGACTTTGCACGGGGAGAAGGATGATGCCTCTCGCTTTGAGCGACGTAGTGAGCATCTGAAAAAGAAGAACAAGGCATGCAGCATCCTCACGGCCAAGCATGTGGAACACAGTCTGTTGGACGTTTTTGGTACGTTACTAGAGATGAGCAAGGTGAAGTGTGTTGAGCAAAAGATAAAAGCTTACCTAGATATGTGCAAAAAAAATGCTTTCGCTACAAGTGATTGCCGCCTTGAGCACCTTTTGGGGGAACCACTTAGGAGTCAAGGATGGACTTTATAGGATGTTTTCATCAAGTTAATATTATCCAATGATGATTTCATGGATAGGTGGTCGCAAGGCTTGATACGGGTGAGGTCTGCTGAGCGATTGGTGGTCAGTTTGGTTGCATGTCAGCCATGCCTATTAGATTTGGGCCTTGGTGCTCTTGTGTCTGGCTCATACGATGTTCTTTGATATAGCGAGTGTCTTCTTCTCCTAGAGTCCCTATCCCCAACCTCCCCTGTCTTTTTATGTTCTCACTCGTTTCTCCCAAGTTAAGCTGGAATGTTCGGTTTTTTGTATCGGTTTTTGCTATAAGCTGGACCATCTCTTTCCTTCTTAGGGCATCTCCAACGCCATGTCATAAAATGCCTGAAAGTCCGAAACGACACATCTAGGCCTTTTTTCTATTCAAGATGGTGCCCAAAATGTTTGTGGACACGCGGACACGCACCGTCTCTTAATTCGTGCAAACTGGACGAAAACATGGGGAGGTTCGCGGGCTCGTCCCACGTATGCATCCTATTCGCGCTCCACACAAAATCATCGCGTGCGTACCACTCCCAAAACATATCTGCCCATTCATGTCGGTCAGCACCTCTCCAGAGTTGACATGACTTCATGCAGCCATTGCAGAGTGAAGTGACCGGATGGGAGGGTGGTGCCGCTTCAATGCAACACGGTGATTGAAAGACCAACTCCGGCCACTGCGGGGGTGTTTGGTTCAGATGTCCAATAACTTTTTCTCGTCCCAGGGACTAATCAAAAAAGACTCTCTAGTAGAGTCTTTTTCTAGTCCCTGTAGAAAAAGTCCCTTCCGTTTGGTTCCTAGGGACTTTTTAGGGACTTTTTCTAGTCTCTGGGACTAAAAAGTCCGTGAACCAAACACCCCCTGCACCACATTCACATGGTATTCCTCTGCATGCGCCGCCTATTTAAGTCGACCGCCAGCGACGCCCAAATGCATCTCATCTCCTATCTACCTCCCAGCACCCCTCTTTGCGCACCACCGTTACCACTCCTCTCCTCTCCTCATCTCTCCTCTCCACTCCTCTCCCTCATAATGGACAATTCCCACCACAAAAATTGGCTTTCTACATCGGTGGGTGGACCTGTCTCAATGAAGGATCGTGGCGTCGCCAACCACTTTTTATGGACCCTCCCTCCTCCACCTACATGATGAAGAGGGATGAGATTGTGCTCTCCCCGGCGAGGAGGAATATAAATTACAAACAACCCTCCTAGGTCGTAGCGGAGGCCGCAGCGACAGACGAGGGTACCAACATCCCCTAGAGCTCCACCTAAAGCAGTCGCACCATGACCCCGGCCCAATGCCTCCCTCGCCACTTCACAACCACATCAAGGAGGAGCCGCCGTTGCTACCTAGACGTTGCATGAAGCAGGACCCCCTCCTGCCAGTGCAACTGCGGACTCTCAATTGGACACCCCTTCAACGAGGCGGTCTAGGGGGAGCACCCTTCCACGTCTGCAGCACGTTTGGCTGGCTCGACCGGCCGGCATCACCGCCACTTCCTAACTGTTGCGACAACACAACGTAAGAGGAGCCCTCCCAGGTGCTTGCTAGTGGCCGCGGGCGCCTGGTGCATTGCCTGAGTGTGACGGCAGCACGTCATCGCGCAGCACAATGCATAGCGGAAGGAGGAGCCGCGGTAGCGGCATAATTCATAGCGCTCGGCCGCATTTGCCACGTCGGACGTCGTGCCGGGGTGGTCCGCAATAACCCTTAATCATGGGATGCCTCGGCCCTCAACTAGTCCAGGATCATCTCAGAGACGTCCGTGCGATGCCCGCGTCGCATCAACGACCAGCTTATCAAGAACTGCGTGGAGGAGTCAAAACATGCCGCCACCCTCGTCGCTGATAAGGGCAAGACGAGGGGCATGCACATCGGGGCAACGTTTGTGGCTGATGCATCCTGGCGCACAGCGGGAAGGAAGCCCAACGGATAAACATCGAGCGGCAGGTAGCGGCTAACCAGGGTTGTCGCGACCCAACTATAGAAGAAATAGAGTGGGATTTGTGGAATCGACGTGTATTGCTTGAGCCTCGTGGGCATATATATAGTGAGTACATGACCATTTGGAGTACAAGG
>NW_025235841.1:0-5798 GCF_018294505.1 Triticum aestivum | reverse complement strand
GGACTTCGAAAAGGTTCCGAGTGATTCGGGTATTTTTCGGAGTACTCGAGAGTTACGTGAATTCGCCGGGGAGTATATGGGCCTTATTGGGCCATACGGGAATAGAGGAGAGAGGCCGAAAGGAAGGAGGCGCGCTGCCCCCCTCTGGTCCGAATTGGACAAGGGGTGCAGCCCACTTTTCCTTCCTCCTCTCCCCCTCTTTCCCTCCTTCTCCTACTCCAACAAGGAAGGGGGGAGTCCTACTCCCGGTGGGAGTAGGACTCCCCTTGGCGCGCCCCCTCCTAGGCCGGCCGCCCCTTCCCCCCTTGCTCCTTTATATGCGGGGGCAGGGGAGGCACCTCTAGAGACACAACAATTGATCGTTTGATCTTTTAGCCGTGTGCGGTGCCCCCTCCACCATAGTCCACCTCAATAATACTGTGCGGTGCTTAGGCGAAGCCTTGCATCAGTAGAACATCATCATCGTCACCACGCCGTCGTGCTGACGAAACTCTCCCTCAACACTCGGCTGGATCGGAGTTCGAGGGACGTCATCAGGCTGAACGTGTGCTGAACTCGGAGGTGCTGTACGTCCGGTACTTGATCGGTCGGATCGTGAAGACGTACGACTACATCAACCGCGTTGTGCTAACGCTTCCGCTTACAGTCTACAAGGATATGTAGACAACACTCTCCCCTCTCGTTGCTATGCATCACCATGATCTTGCGTGTGCGTAGGAATTTTTTTTTAAATTACTACGTTCCCAACAGTGCATGCATAGCTGACAGAAAATAGCGGTTTTCCCATGCACGACATTGCATGCGATCATTGCACAATCGGTTTTGGTGTAGGAGCTAGGGAAAAATTCTAAACTTTCTTGGTGCCCATGCATCCTGGAAGGCCTGCTTGAATAACTATTTGAACCCTAGAATTTGTAAATGGCAAGCAGAGTTGGCTGAGTAGACACACAAGCTTTCGAAATTCAATCTGACTTAGTCTTCTGCGTCACTATGTAGGGAGACAACACTCTACTGCAAACTGACGAACTCCTGAAGCATAGGAGTGATGTTGTTGTGCGCAAGATCATTGATACAAGTGCCATTGGAGAGAGTCATAGTCACCGATATGCAAAGGGAATGTCTCCGACGATCTTGACACTTATTGGTGGTCTGGATTTGCAGGCCTCTGTTGGTATGGGAGAGTTCCGAGCGAAAGCCTAGTCCTTACTCTATAGGTGTCGTCGACAATGATGGCTGTCGTTTCCCCTTTCGGAGGCATCATCGTGGAACTCCTCTTCCTCTACAAGGGGCTTGGGCTTTTCGTTTGAAAACACAAGCTCCAGATGGTTTTGGGAGTGGGCGGCGGTGGCGTCTTCATCGTTCCCCCCTTGTGGGCATTTTTGAGAGAGATAGCTTGTACTTGGCGCGTGGTGTTCTCTTGCGTCCGGTCTGGTGGATGTCGAGGCAGTGGCCCCGGACGGCTGATGTACAATTTCTGCCATTTAAAAAAGATAGTGGATTGTTTCCTAGGGAGAAAGGAAGAAAAAGCAAAAGACTGACGAGATGGTAGTAAACGGTGTTTTTCTAGCCATCCCACTTCCATTAGCCAAACATGCCACGGCAATCCTTGTTGACTGATGAAATTGTTTAGCTCCCGGTTTCATTCCACGAGACAACACACGTAGTACCACGAGTAGCAAATCCGAGAGTCTCCCAGGGCAGGGCAGCTAGCCAACAGGTTACGAACAGCACATAAATTAAGCACACGAAGCTATTCTGCAGGCACGCATTTCTTACAAACTTGCTGATCCTGACACGAAAATTTTGGTCGTAAAAGGCTCTATTATAGTACTACTGACACGTGAACCATTGACACGGCGTAAGGTAGCATGTCGATCGGGACCTGCCGTATAGCAGCGAAACCGAAATGCGGCGTAGTACATGGCATGTCTCGTACGAACCCAAATGCTGCCGTTGCCATGACAATGACTCGTAGTACGTGGAAGAAGAAATGTTGTAGAGCAGTGTCCGTGGGTAGGTCGAGCCCAGCCCATTGGACATAATTTTCCACCATCATTTAATGATAAGGCACTTGTTCATGAAAGCAGTGTTTATAATTAATGCTCAACCCCACAATATTTTGGGGCTACATATATATTTCCGTTTAACCATCCTATATTTGCATTTATTATCCGCGGCGTTCCAATAGATCACACCCCTATGTTTATAAAATCCACCATGAATACTATGCGAGAGGAGGTAGAAACCCATCAAAAACATAGGAAGGGAGGATAGGCAAGCGTTAATGAGGGCCACTTTACCCGCGTGAGTGTTATATCTGCCCCTCCAAGGCATATCTTTATTGCCAAAGTTGATCACAACGGGGGCAAAAACTTTAACAAGTAATTTATCCGAGGAGATAGGAAAGGCCAAACATAGTAAGTAATTTTTTTGCATGATAATACGTGTCTCATTCATATTATAAAGATCAAAGTATAAGTCACGTAAGGACCGACACGTGACGCCCCTGATTTGACCGTACATTAATCATGCATGCAATGTGTACGATTAAGATCAGGGACTCAAGGAAAGATATCACAACACAACTCTAAACAAAAATAAAAGACATACAAGCTTCATATTACAAGGCAGGGGCCTCGAGGGCTCGAATACAAGCTCGATATACAAGAGTCGGCAAAAGCAACAATATTTGAGTACAGACATAAGTTTAAACAAGATTGTCTTAAGAAGGCAAGCACAAAAGCAACAATGTTCGAAGAGGTAAGGCCTCTTGCTTGGGACATCCTAACTACTGCTGGTCATCGGCGGTCTTCACGTAGTAGCAAGCACCATCGGGTAGTAGTAGACGTCGGCGGTTGCATCTGGCTCCTGGGATCCACCATCCGGTTGACATGACAAAATTGAAAAGATAGCAGAACATCTTTGAGCTTGACATCAACGCCCGTCACCTACCTCCGGCACCACCATAGCAGCCACCGAAGAAAAGAATGACGGATCACCTCCTCACCCGAGCTCGATGCGGCTCCATCGCTGATATACAGCTTTGCGGACCTCCAAGGTGGCTCACCAAAAGTGAAGCCACTATCATTGAACGAATCATAACGGGGCAACACCCCGGACACGCCATCGAACTCTAGATCTGACACCCCACCACGACTAAGACGCCGAAGGAGGAAACCATACCTGCCATCCACGAACCACGAACCCAGCACACATTCCGTCTTCCACATGTCATCGATGCAGACCACAATCTTCATCCGCTCCTGGACTACCTTCCAAGCTCCGCGCTGATGCTGGAGCAAACGCCGTCGCAAGGTGGAGCCCGAGGACACAGGTCCTACGAGGATGTCGCAGCCACGCCATCCTTACTTGAACAGAATGGTTTCCAAATTCACCCCAACCATAAGATTGATGGCCTCGTAAGGGATGGATCCGAAGAATCTTTATTTAGCTCCGTCATCGTCGCCGTCGAAGAAAGACGATGAACTACCTAAAAACCTAGACTACGAGAAAATAAAATGATCCACACGCCTTCCGCCGGAGGACGGTGCTAGAAGATTGGCCTCCTGGCGGCGGCTAGGGTTCCAGCCGCCAGGACCATAGGAAAAATGATATGTAGTAAGTAATTTTTTTGAACACAGTACAGACGCAAGCGCTCATATACACGTGCATACCTTCACCCTATGAACGCACACACGCACATCCTACCCCTATGAGAACCTTCGAAAGACTAAGCCGGCATATCATTTTGAAATTTACGAAGTCACCGTAGTCACCTCGAACGTCTCCTCCCACTGAATGCACATCGCCGGAAATTCTGAAATAAATTCAGAAATAAATGCGAGCACCAGAATTTGAATCCTGATGCGCTGGGAATATCACGGTCCCTCTAGCCATCCAATCATAGGTTGGTTCGCACGTAGTAAGTAATTTACCCTGCTACCTCTCGGCGGCGGCTGTGGCTCTATACATAGTAATTAGTACGTACTCCCTCCGTCCGGTGAAGAGTGTACATCTAAGCTCAAAATTTGTCCACAAAAAAATGTACTTCTATCTTCCCAATGCACTTTAAAGTCGGAAAAACTCTCATTACACGGTGATCAAGACCAATAGCGATCTACACATGGTCTTCTTAATTTTTACATGCACTTAGCTCATTGGAGGATGGGTAATTAAAGAGAAGAGAGATAGTGGCTTGCAACTTTCCAATGCATTTTTTACTCAACTCCATAATTTGTCCTAAAATTTCTAGATGTACACTCTTCGCCAGACGAAGGGAGTAGGAGACATGTACCTATGCGAACTAGCTACACCATCCGTTGCCGCCCTAGGAAATGAAATGGTCCCGACATGATACGACACGACAGGCAATCTATCCCGAGCTAGGCAGTTCTTTGTTTTGTTTGTACGCTGAACAAAGATGATGTGCCAAGGGATGAATACAAGACGCATGAAGTACTGTGTTCCTCTAGCTCTATGACTCTGTGAGACTTTCTTCCGGCGCGTAGAGGTAGTCGTCGCGTATGTTGCTCCCTAGAAGACATGCAAAGTTCTCGAGCTCGTAGTACACATTTTGGCGCTATACGGACACCGTGACCGTTCAGGAACCGATAGCCGCAGGCGGCTAGGTGCGGCAGAGCAGGCAGCTCGGCCGCCGCCGCAGCCATTCGTCGACGCACGGCTAGTGGAACGCGTGTTGGCACCCCGGCAGCCACCGGAGCTCGTCGTCGTCTGCGTACTCCGCCAGGCACATCGCGCACGTCTGTAAGACAATAGGCTTTGGGGGGAACCGGCACAACCCTCTAGGGGTGGCCTATCACATATATATATAATGAGGTAGTATACAACATTACAATATACACATGTAAATACAGTGTAACACCCTCCCTCAATCTTAGCCACTTTCTAATGAATCTAGAAGGGTAAGATTGCGCCTGCAAGTCTCAAACTGTGGCAAAGGCAATGGCTTGGTGAAGATGTCAGCAAGTTGATCCTTGGAAGAAATAAACTTGATCTGTAGTTGCTTCTGAGAGACACGTTCACGCACAAAGTGATAGTCAACTTCAATGTGTTTCGTTCGGGCATGGAATACCGGATTTGCAGAAAGGTATGTAGCACCGATGTTATCACACCAAAGAACAGGAGGCTGTGATTGGGGTATACTTAACTCCTGAAGCAAGGACCGTACCCAGATGATCTCTGATGTGGCATTGGCCACAACCTTATACTCAGTCTTAGTACTGCTACGCGAGACAGTAGCCTGTTTCCGAGCACTCCAGGCAATCAGGTTAGAGCCAAAGAAGACAACATAACCCCCCGTGGATCGCCTGTCATCCGGATTGCCAGCCCAGTCTGCATCAGAATATGCTGAAAGACAACCAGAGTCAGACAGCCGAATATGCAAACCATGAGCCACCGTGAAACGAATATAGCGCAAAATCCGCTTAACAGCAGACCAATGAGTGTCACGGGGTGACTGCAGATACTGGCAGACTCGGTTAACAGCATAGGAAATGTCTGGTCGCGTGATCGTCAAGTACTGGAGCCCACCAACAATACTCCTGTACTCTGTCGCATCAGAAGAAGAAAGAAGCACACCATCAACAGCATTGAGCTTATCAGTGGTAGACATGGGTGTAGTCGTCGGTTTGCACTTAAGCATCCCAGCTCGCTGCAACAAATCCAGAGAGTACTTCTTCTGCGTCATAACAAGGCCAGCAGCACGAGAAGTAACCTCCACACCAAGAAAGTAATGAAGCTTCCCAAGGTCCTTGACCGCAAAATCAGCACCAAGTGAG
>NW_025235840.1:4325-5799 GCF_018294505.1 Triticum aestivum | reverse complement strand
GTACAAACTGGACAATCTCTTTCGAAGTATCAGGGTTTCTGACGAGAACTCATCTGTTACATGGGCACTTCATTTTTTTAAACTTATTACAACTCCAGATTTTTTTGTGTTCCGTACGCACCATTCAAAGCGACGTCATCAATTTTCAAAACTTTCTGACATCATTTGCTATTTTTTAGTCATTTACCGATTGTTTAGAGAGCTAAATGACCGTGAAATTGAAAATCACTACAAAATGAACTCTGAAAATGTCGAAACTTGGCATGGTATCATCATTTCACCCACATAGTATGTGCAAAAGAGTAGAGAGGGTTACGGCAAAAGCTGGACGCACTTCGTGTACAAACTGGACAATCTCTTTCGAAGTATCAGGGTTTCTGACGAGAACTCATGTGTTACATGGGCTCTTCATTTTTTTTAAAGTTATTATAACTCTAGACTTTCTTGCGTTCCGTACACACCATTCAAAGCGACGTCATCAATTTTCAAAACTTTCTGACATCATTTGCAATTTTTTTAGTCATTTACCGATTTGTTTAGAGAGCTAAATGACCGTGAAATTGAAAATCACTACAAAATGAACTCTGAAAATGTCGAAACTTGGCATGGTACCATCATTTCAACCACATAGTATGTGCAAAAGAGTAGAGAGGGTTACAGCAAAAACTGGACGCACTTCGTGTACAAACTGGACAATCTCTTTCGGAGTATCAGGGTTTCGGACGAGAACTAATCTGTTACACTGGCACTTCATTTTTTTAAACTTATTACACCTCTAGACTTTTCTGTGTTCTGTACGCACCATTCAAAGCGACGTCATCTATTTTAAACACTTTCTGACATCATTTGCTATTTTTCAGTCATTTACCGATTTGTTTAGAGAGCTAAATGACCGTGAAATTGAAAATCGCTACAAAATGAACTCTGAAAATGTCGAAACTTGGCATGGTATCATCATTTCACCCACATAGCATGTGCAAAAGAGTAGAGAGGGTTACAGGAAAAACTGGACGCACTACGTGTACAAACTGGACAATCTCTTTCGAAGTATCAGGGTTTCTGACGAGAACTCATCTGTTACATGGACACTTCATTTCTTTAAACTTATTACAACTCCAGATTTTTTTGCATTCCGTACACACCATTCAAAGCGACGTCATCAATTTTCAAAACTTTCTGATATCATTTGCTAATTTTTTAGTCATTTACCGATTGTTTAGAGAGCTAAATGACCGTGAAATTGAAAATCACTACAAAATGAACTCTGAAAATGTCGAAACTTGGCATGGTATCATCATTTCACCCACGTAGTATGTGCAAAAGAGTAGAGAGGGTTACAGGAAAAACTGGACGCACTACGTGTACAAACTGGACAATCTCTTTCGAAGTATCAGGGTTTCTGACGAGAACTCATCTGTTACATGGGCACTTCATTTCTTTAAACTTATTACAACTCCAGATTTTTTTGCATTCC
>NW_025235840.1:1993-3443 GCF_018294505.1 Triticum aestivum | reverse complement strand
TTTTTTAGTCATTTACCGATTTGTTTAGAGAGCTAAATGACCGTGAAATTGAAAATCACTACAAAATGAACTCTGAAAATGTCGAAACTTGGCATGGTACCATCATTTCAACCACATAGTATGTGCAAAAGAGTAGAGAGGGTTACAGCAAAAACTGGACGCACTTCGTGTACAAACTGGACAATCTCTTTCGGAGTATCAGGGTTTCGGACGAGAACTCATCTGTTACACTGGCACTTCATTTTTTTAAACTTATTACACCTCTAGACTTTTCTGTGTTCTGTACGCACAATTCAAAGCGACGTCATCTATTTTAAACACTTCCTGACATCATTTGCTATTTTTCAGTCATTTACCGATTTGTTTAGAGAGCTAAATGACCGTGAAATTGAAAATCGCTACAAAATGAACTCTGAAAATGTCGAAACTTGGCATGGTATCATCATTTCACCCACATAGCATGTGCAAAAGAGTAGAGAGGGTTACAGGAAAAACTGGACGCACTACGTGTACAAACTGGACAATCTCTTTCGAAGTATCAGGGTTTCTGACGAGAACTCATCTGTTACATGGACACTTCATTTCTTTAAACTTATTACAACTCCAGATTTTTTTGCATTCCGTACACACCATTCAAAGCGACGTCATCAATTTTCAAAACTTTCTGATATCATTTGCTAATTTTTTAGTCATTTACCGATTGTTTAGAGAGCTAAATGACCGTGAAATTGAAAATCACTACAAAATGAACTCTGAAAATGTCGAAACTTGGCATGGTATCATCATTTCACCCACGTAGTATGTGCAAAAGAGTAGAGAGGGTTACAGGAAAAACTGGACGCACTACGTGTACAAACTGGACAATCTCTTTCGAAGTATCAGGGTTTCTGACGAGAACTCATCTGTTACATGGGCACTTCATTTCTTTAAACTTATTACAACTCCAGATTTTTTTGCATTCCATACACACCATTCAAAGCGACGTCATCAATTTTCAAAACTTTCTGACATCAATTGCTATTTTTTAGTCATTTACCGATTTGTTTAGAGAGCTAAATAACCGTCAAATTGAAAATCACTACAAAATGAACTCTGAAAATGTCGAAACTTGGCATGGTACCATCATTTCACCCACATAGTATGTGCAAAAGAGTAGAGAGGGTTACGGCAAACACTGGACGCACTTCGTGTACAAACTTGACAATCTCTTTCGGAGTATCAGGCTTTCGGACGAGAACTCATCTGTTACACTGGCACTTCATTTTTTTAAACTTATTACACCTCTAGACTTTTCTGCGTTCCGTCCTCACCATTCAAAGGGACGTCATCAATTTTCAACACTTTCTGACATCATTTGCTATTTTTCAGTCATTTACCGATTTGTTTAGAGAGCTAAATGACCGTGAAATTGAAAATCGCTACAAAATGAACTCTGAAAATGTCGAAACTT
>NW_025235840.1:0-742 GCF_018294505.1 Triticum aestivum | reverse complement strand
GACAATCTCTTTCGGAGTATCAGGGTTTCGGACGAGAACTCATCTGTTACACTGGCACTTCACTTTTTTAAACTTATTACACCTCTAGACTTTTCTGTGTTCTGTACGCACCATGCAAAGCGACGTCATCTATTTTAAACACTTTCTGACATCATTTGCTATTTTTCAGTCATTTACCGATTTGTTTAGAGAGCTAAATGACCGTGAAATTGAAAATCGCTACAAAATGAACTCTGAAAATGTCGAAACTTGGCATGGTATCATTATTTCACCGACATAGCATGTGCAAAAGAGTAGAGAGGGTTACAGGAAAAACTGGACGCACTACGTGTACAAACTGGACAATCTCTTTCGAAGTATCAGCGTTTCTGACGAGAACTCATCTGTTACATGGGCAGTTCGTTTTTTAAACTTATTACAACTCCAGATTTTTTTGCGTTCCGTACACACCATTCAAAGCGATGTCATCAATTTTCAAAACATTCTGACATCATTTGCTATTTTTTAGTCATTTACCGATTTGTTTAGAGAGCTAAATGACCGTGAAATTGAAAATCACTACAAAATGAACTCTGAAAATGTCGAAACTTGGCATGGTATCATCATTTCACCCACATAGTATGTGCAAAAGAGTAGAGAGGGTTACGGCAAAAGCTGGACGCACTTCGTGTACAAACTGGACAATCTCTTTCGAAGTATCAGGGTTTCTGACGAGAACTCATCTGTTACATGGGCACTTCAT
>NW_025235839.1:0-5801 GCF_018294505.1 Triticum aestivum | reverse complement strand
CACACCAGTCTCGCAGCCTCGAGTCCTGACTCGGCGTCCACTGTGGCCTATGAAGCGCTCCACACATGATAGCCCAAACTTCTGTGACGAAGACGCCGCCCAATAGAAGATGATCAATGGTCTCCTTGTGCTGATCACAAAAGGGGCACGCGTCCTGATGATCCAGCCCGCGCCTAGCAAGTCTGTCCGAGGTCCAACATCTATTGTGCATCACAAGCCAAAGGAAGAAGCGGCACCATAGTGGGGCCTTGGATTGCCATGTCAATTGTGTTGTCGGCTCTACTTCCCGTCCCGCGAACCTGGCATCATACGCAGATCTCACTAAGTATTGCCCATTCGCCTCCCAGCTCCAAGTGATGCGATCAGCCTCATCCGGCATGAGCACTGTCCTGGTAACCCGGTCCCAAAGGAGCATATATTCGTGTAACTGTTGTCTAGTGAGGTCGGGCCCGATGTCTAAGGCCCAATCGCCCATTGAAACCGCCTGGTGAACCGTCCGTGATGCTCGCATGCTAGGTGGAACGATGGCGTATATGGACAGGGCCACGTCCTGAACTGTTAAGCCATTGAGCCACCGGTATTCCCAGAAGCAAGCCCTCAAGCCATTGCCAACCACCATTTTTGTCGCGGCCCTGAATAGCTGCCTCGACTCCTCCGGAACTACTATCTGGAATTCAGCCCACGGTCTAGATTGACCAGTATGCTGGAGCCATAGCCATCTAGATTGAATGGCAATGTTCAGCCATCGGAGGTTGGGCAGGCCCAGGCCTCCCACCCACTTAGGCACACACACAGCCTCCCAGGGCACTCTACATTGACCACCATTCACGCTCTCGCGTGCACACTAAAGGAACCCTTTGAAGATATTCACCATGGCCTTGATCACTTTCTAAGGGATGTCGAGCACCATCATCGCATGAATCGGTGTGGCACAAAGGACCGATTTGATCAACAATAAGCATCCACTCTTAGGCATAGAGGCAGCCCTCCAAGTTGGTAACTTGCGCGTAAGGCAGTCCACAAGACCCATAAGCTGGGCCAACGTTTGCTTTCTTATTGATAACGGGAGGCCAAGGTACTTGCAAGGATATGTGCCCATCGGGCAGCCCAGGAATTGCTCCACCCTTTCCATATCAGCTGTAGTGCATATGATCGGAAATGTTGTACTCTTGGTGAGGTTCACTCTAAGGCCCGATGCCTCGCCAAAGCACTGAAGGATCCAGGGACTGGTACATAGATCCGCTTCGATCGGTTTGATAAAAAGCATCACATCATCACCAAACCATGATGGCCGCTGTTGCATCCCCTCTCTGGCCAGCGGAGTCAGGAGAGCAGAGGAGGCCACTAGTTGGAACATTTTGTGCAGCGGCTCCATAGCCAAGATGAAGAGCATCGGCGAGAGAGGCACACCTTGCCTCATGCCCCTTGCATTGTATATGGGCCTGCCGGGTATCCATTTACCATAACTCAAGGAGAAGCTGTGGCCAGGGGTCCACAAACCCACTCGATCCACCGCACTCCAAAACCCATCGTCCGAATCACCTCTAAGGCTCTCGTGATGTCAAGCTTAAGCATGATCGTGGGTTCTCGAAGGGCATGGAGCTGGCGTGTCATGCATTGGACCATCATGAAGTTGTTGTGGATCGACCGTCCTCTGATGAAAGCACTCTGGTGTATGCCAACAAGCATGGGAAGATTGGATGCCAACCTGACGGCCATTGCCCTGTCGAAGATCTTTATCGCCCCGTGCATGAGGCTGACCAAACGGAAGTTTTTTAGATCCACCGCTCCATCGATCTTGGGAAGTAGAGTAACAATGGCTTTGTTGATCGCCGGTAGTCCCCGCATGTCACCTTGGTGGAAGAGGTCCATGGCGCGCATGATGTCGTCTTTGATTATGTGACAGCAGGAAGCATAGAACCTACCGGTGAAGCCGTCCAGTCCCGACGCCTTGTCCATGGGCATAGGTTTGATTACTTGCTCAATCTCCTCCTCCATGAAAGGCACCTCGAGGTGTGTCAGGTCTCTATGAGGCAGGTTCAGGACTTCCAGGTTAAGAGCATGCGTCCGCAGTGGGGCGTCGCCCAACAAGCGATCGTAGAATCCATCCACCATGCATGAAAGCTTGTCCTGGCCCGTGGCAACAGCCTCTCCCTGCCTGAGAACGATGATCATGTTACGCCGCTGGCGGTGACGGGTGTGGCTGTGGAAGAACTTGGTGTTCGCGTCCCCATCGCGAAGAAAGAGGAGGCCGGAACGCAATCTGGCAATCGTGCGCTCAAGGGAGGATAGTCCAAGCAGCTTCCTTTTCAAAATCTTGCGCAGTTCCCTCTCCTGAGGGGAGAGATCTCTTGTGTCCATGGCAGTATCAAGCCGAATACTGACCTCAGGCGCAATTGCGATTTGCATCTTAATGTTGCCGACCCACCGGTCACTCCACTTCTTCAAGGCCTTGGCTGTGGCCCTAAGCTTTTGATCAAGAATTACATAAGGGTTTCCACCATGAG
This sequence comes from Triticum aestivum, assembly GCF_018294505.1. Lineage (NCBI taxonomy): Eukaryota > Viridiplantae > Streptophyta > Magnoliopsida > Poales > Poaceae > Triticum > Triticum aestivum. Next base: position 3,294 of record NW_025235839.1, on the reverse strand, counting down.
GGACCGACTCCCAAGCGTCCCTTACTCTATGAAAGAACCCATCCGCCTTCGTCCAAAAGGATTCAAACTTGAACCTCCCACCCATGTTCAATTCGGCATCAAGATTCGGCAGCATAGGGCTGTGATCGGACACCGCGGTACTCAGCGCCGTGAGAAGGTTATTTGGGTACAAATCCTCCCAGGAGTTCGTGCAGAAGATATGATCGATTTTATCCATGGTTGCTCGTGCCCTCTCATTTGACCATGTATACCGTCTACCGTTGAGGTATAGCTCTTTGAGCTCGAGCATGTTATGCCGCTTATGAAATCGGGCCATCATCCGTCTATTGATCAACTCATTGCTCTTGTCCTCAGGGTTTACAAGCAAGTTGAAATCCCCCATGACCACCCAGGGTCCCATGTGAAGGTCACGGATGTCAATGAGTTCTTGCATGAAGTCAATCTTCTCATGGTCAAGATGTGGACCGTATACTCCCGTTAGCCACCATTCTTGCCCTTCGCAAGGCCTCACAAGTGCAGTCAGAGTTTTATTGGTGTAGTGGGGGTTGGATACCGCCACGAGCGAGGCATCCCAAGCGAGTAGGATCCCACCCCGTGTACCAACAGCCGGCGGGTAGAAGAAGTGATCAAATTTATTCCCAAGGCACTACCTCACAATGTCAAGCGTTACAACTTCCATCTTAGTCTCCTGGAAGCAAACCACCGCAGGATTGGCTGCGAACACCACCTGGCTAATGGCACATCTATGAGCCGGGCTATTCAAACCACGGACGTTCCACACAAGGACCTTGTACGGTTGTGTACTCATTGCGAAAGCCTACCGAGAACTCCATGGACCGGGCACTAGCGCGTGCCGTCCACCATCTCATCATGTTCAAGCAAGGGGAAGATTGATGGCTCCCAACCGAAAAGAGCCAGAACGGCCTTGATGTGCCCATCATTTAGTGGTTGCTGGACAGTTGCGCATAAGCAAGCAACGCTTCGTCCGAAATTTGGTCCCCTTCATTCGCCAATCATAGTTTCCTAATTAGCACACCTTGCTGCTTTGAAGCATGCGAGCCCCGTCCCACACCACGCGCGATCCTCACACTTCGCCTGGGTTTGAGACTGGTTGTCTCCTCTGCCTGGGGCGCTTTTTGGCAGCCGGTGGCTCTCTGGCCTGCGGTCTAGCAAGAAGCGGGGAGGGGGCAGCCACCAGCTCCGTACGTAGCGTCTCCAATGGGTCCGAGCGGTTGCATGGCGTGCATGGCGCGTCCCCAGTGAGTGCAGGACAGGTGGCAGATTCAGGCTGCAGCGCAGAGATACTGATATGCACCATCTCCCAGGCATGGTCCGGCCTGTCATGGATTGGCGCGTCGGGCGTGCAGAACCCGCCATCCAATTGGCACTCGTCTTCCAGCGGCTAAAGCAACGATGCTGGGTTGTCGTGGCCTGGGAACAACAGGTGGGCGCTACCGCAGTTGTCGGACAGGGGCATCACCATGGACCCAACCAGCATGGGGGTGGGCCATCAGATGTACCCAGCACAGCGGGGCCGCACGACTCACAAGCCCGCTCTGATCCCGAGGGGGGCATGCCCACAGATGGTGGGGACGCCACATCCTGGACCCCAGCAATCAGCGCCGCAAACTGACCGCCCAATCCTTCGCAAAACGTAGAACTCTCTAGAGCTTGGCTGTCCACCACCCTGGCGACCGTTGAAGACCCGGTCCGCGCGGTCAAAAGATCCACCTGAAAGGCACACAAGTATCATATATACGATTGTACACCCAAATGTGTTATTAGCCATCAAAAACTCCTGAAAAAGGATGCATGTGTGGAAAATTTTAAAGGTACATACTCGTAATAGTGAACTTTTGTTACTATGTCACCAGAAAACACGGTTCATCTAATGGTTGCCCTAAACAAGCTAGAATTTGATCCTGAACCGAAATAGTACTACATGGTTGCCCTGACCCAACCAGGTAGTACTATGTGTGCCCAGGTTGGGTTAGGGCAATACCAACACGGTTCATGTAATCGCCGACAAACGTATGGAGCACACCATGCGGTCCAGACACTATTAGATATTCAATGTCATGCATTAAATCCGTTCGGGCGTCTGAATATCACAAACCGGAAGTAAATTTGGGGGAGGTTTGCGGGAGACCGGACTTCTTCCATGTAGGCATCCGACTGCACTATCCTATCCAAGAATTCGCTGCGGTTCCGCTAAAGAATCGAATAAGATCACATTTCAATACATTTTGACAACTTATAAAAATCTACCAAGTTTTCAATATTAAAACTTGACAGTCATAGTATTAAGTTTTAACCAAATTTCATTTGCTTTTAGGGTTTAGGGTTTTAGGTAGGGCTATAATGGTATAGTGTTTACATTATAGTTTTAAAACTTGGTGAATTTTATCATTTGGTTCTATCAGGTTTCTGTATTTGAAGCTTGGTGAAGTTTGTAAAACTTAGCAAAACATATTCATGAGTGGCCTTGGTTTCAAAACCCTCGTTACAAGGAATACGGATATGGATATACAACACGCATTGGACTTTCGGTTTAAAAGATATAATATATTCAAATTTTAAAGTGAAAAGAAAACTCATGAGAGGTTGGATAGGTCGAGCTGCCAAAAGTTCCACCCATAGACCCGAGATGTATTAAGGGCTAAAGCACATACAAAAACCAAACAAATTTCCGAGCGCGCACGCCTGTGCGTGTGCCTGCGTGCGTGTGTGCGCGTGTGTCTGTGCGCGTGTGCATGTTCGTGCGCACGTGTATGTGTATGTGCATGTGTGAGTGTGTAGGTGCATGCGTTCGTCTGCGTGCATGTGTGTGTGTCTTTTGCTAAAATTCGTAACTGCTAGATTCCAAAAGAAGGTTCACTTCAATCAAAGATTGTGCACACGAATATTCTAGGAACAGATCGTAAGTGCAAATATTTACATTCAAACTTTGGCAGTTTACAATTTTTTTTATTGATAATTTCATCTACAGAAATTTTTACGTAATTGTTTCTGTAGCTGTGCTATTTGGCTCACATCATCTAAATCACGAACCTCCCAAGGGGTAAATCGCCTAGGAAGCGATTGAGGCTGTTGATAGCGGATTTGGCGTGTATCGATTTTGACCGGGTCGTCTCCCTGGTCGCGTCGCGTGTAGGGAATCGGTGCTAGGTGGCGTACATGCAGGCCCCATACACGCAACGCAAACAAGCTTTGACCAGTTTTCCACACTGCCCACTCCCAAATTCGCCGCCAGCTCTGCCTCTGAATCCGGCCATCTCCACCACTAATCATCAG
>NW_025235838.1:0-5801 GCF_018294505.1 Triticum aestivum | reverse complement strand
GGGTGGATGTAACTTGATAAAATCACTGAGTGACACCACGTTAGTCCTCTGATGGTGTGCTGTGTTCTGTTCAATACGCTCCAACAAACGGTTGGTCTCCCGCTTGTTTCTTTCGGCTTCCATCATAACCTCGGCTAGGGAAGGAGGATGAGGCAGATTTGCATTCCTGACTTCACTGCCTTCGGCCTGCTCTTGAGGAGCAGGGTTAGTGCGCGTGTTGACCATCCTAGGTAAACAAGACAATGATTTAGTCAGAATGATAAAATTCCGACATAGGATACAAAATGTAAGGAATAACTCGGAATGCAAGATGATCATCCGTATGACATGGTAGATACAGAAACTGCTTCTTTATTCCATCGTCATACACACCATACAGGGTTTAGTACAAGACCAAACAAGGTACTATTATGGTGAAAAGAGGATTACATCTCATCGGAGGCATCCCAAGCTCCTATACATTATTTTTCTACGCCTCCGGAAGGCGGTACAAACTAGGTCATATCCCACGAGTCACGCAGGACGATAGACGACACAGCTAACACGAACTAGTGATACTACCACTAACTCAGACCGATCCGTAGTAGTCCTCATAGAAGTCACCTCCATAGCCTGGAAGCTCAACATGATCATCCGGAAACAGACGATCTCGCGGAGCTTGTGGACCATAGGGGCTAGGATGAGGTCTTGGACCAACAGACGGTGGCCTCCGGGGACCGCGAGGTGGGGTGATGCCTCCTACATCACGCCAACCCATCACGTCTGGCAGAGCAGATCTCACAGGATAGAGATCGCGCATATCCGAATATCCAGCTTGCACCGCCGGTGCAAACCGAGTCAATGTGGCCCAGTGGTCAGCACGGGTATTGAAGAGCTCTAACCTCAAGGCCCGATTTTCACGGTCCTTATCCTCGAGCATCTCAGCAGTAGTGCGAGTCCATGAATCCTCCTGAGTGGGGTCAGCATAGATAGCCTGGAGATACCCTTGTGCTCCCGGAAGTGATCCTGGCATATACCGGAAATCAGAGTCCCGAAATAGGCCAGACCTGACTCGCATGATGGTCATCATAGAGTAGGCGGCGTCTTGCACAGCCATCTCAATAGTAACCCCGAGTCCATAGGAGCAGTGAAGGGGCTCGGTGGATCCAGGATAAGATGGAAATATCCTGACAGTGCAGAGATACTGGCTTTGATTAAAGTCTCAGAATTGCTCTTCCACCGTGTACTCAGGATACCAACGGTATCCAGCCTCAGTCATTACCCTGACCAACATGGCAGTATGGCCGGGTACATCTAGGCATCGAGTCAGGCAAACCACTTGATTGAGGTCGCGAGTGGCCATCTGAAAGCACAACCATAATGCAAAGGCATTAGAATTTCTAGCAAAATTTTGGCAGCATAACAGCTGTAAATGCTCAGGAAGGATTTTGAGACATTTGACAAAGGATTTCATACACACTCAACATCATCATATCAAAGTTCTGAGTCCATCCTAACAACATAGTGTGGTAGTAGAACTGAACTAGGCTTGTATTCATCAAACCTATAAGGTACTACTGATTAGTAACACGTGATCCTGATAGAGAGAATAGATCCTAATTCCTTAACCCCCGGTGGAAGAATAGACTGACTCAGATCAGAATGTCATAAGATAAAGGAGTAAAAAGAGCCTTACGTTCCAACCCACAAACAATTCCCCTACATATAACTAAAGAATTTCTAGACTCAACATCGACCGGTTTGGCTTGGAGAACCTACAGGCAGTCCGGCTCTGATGCCAACGCTGTCAGGACCCCGACTCGATGTCACATCGATCTAGCTCGTAACACCTCATATCACTTTGCGGCCTCACGCACGGTATACCCACGGGTGTCGCCTTACCTTTGCCCGGGACCGTTTGCGCCTTTTGGCTCACGTATATGATAGTGTCGCTAGCATCCATATGATAAGGAGCCCGGGCTGACATGACTAGTCGTAAACCCAAAGTGGCACAGACTTACAGGGACAGGCATCCATGACCCAGCTTCGAACGTGTCGGTCATCAGCAAGTGGGTCTGGGCTGTAGCACTGGGCTAGCAGGACTCCGGTACTCAAAGCGTGACATTTCCCCGAAGGGACAGACACAGGAACGAAGAAGGACACATGCCGGCCAGCCTAAGTGTTCCAGAGCAGTAGCAAGCTACCATGGCTCAGCGGTAACACTAGGAGACATTTCCCGGTAAGAGAGGCTACTAAAGATAAACAACTAGATAGTCAGATCCCACACATACCAAGCATTTCAATCATACACACAATATGCTCGATATGTGCAAATACAACGAAGCATCACAACATGACTCTATGACACAATTACTTTATTTAAGGCTCAGTGAGCCATACATAACATACACAAAGGTACGGGTCTCACGACCCCACATACAAGTCATACAGTCATACAAACCAGCAGCGGAAGTAACTTGTCTGAGTACAGACAACTAGTAAAATAAAAGAGGCTTGGAAAGCCTAGCTATACTACGTGGTCCTTCACAAGCTCAGGGTCACCACCTGGGTCTTTAGCCTACTCGTTGATGTCAACGTCTACATAGAACCCATCAGAAGGGGTTGCAGCGTCTTCTGTAAAAATGTAGATTATAGCAACATGAGTACAAAGGTACTCAGCAAGACTTACATCAGATCCTACATACATGCATAGTATCAAGAAGGGTTGGTGGAGTTATTGCAGCAAGCCAGCTTTGACTCTTGGCTAGGCTATCCTACGATACTCCAACTTGAAATTGTTTTGCGCACACGAGTCCACTACTCACCACTTCAATACACTACCGAGGATCCACCTCCGTCTTCCTACGGAAGAGCCATCCTCGGCACTCACACTTATCTTGAGGCTTTTAATAGTATCCATTTACTTGTCTATGAACTGTATAGGCAACCAAGTAGTCCTTTACCGCGGACGCGGCTATTCGAATAGATCATGTTAACCCTGCAGGGGTGTACTTCTTCATACACGCTCTCACCACTTACCGTCGTTTACACGACATGTACTCGGCAACCTTCAAGCGGAAGCCCAACGTGGGTGTCGGCCACGACCTACCTAATCACCTAAGTCTCCAATCCAGGTTTATCGCCTATCCAGGTTCCATCCGCAGGGAGTCCGGCCGAGGTTTCCCATACGGCCCCGAACGATGTGTACAGGGTTCCGTGACACCTAACGGGTGCCCGGTATTCCCGGCCACGTACCTACCGCATCACAGCCCACCCCTACGGTCAGCGCTGTCCACGGCCTCCAGTAGGCTACAAACACCAGAAACTACTTGCAACTCCTGGACAGAGAACTAGGGTGAATAAGAAGCCGAGAGGGTCCATTGGTTTCGGGCCCAATGCATGGTAGTAGCTGATTCTTAAATCACACATACAGATCTCAGTGCTTAAGGTCGGCTTCAATGAAACAACCCACCATGTACTCCTACATGGCCTCTCATCGATACCTTTACCAAATCGTGTTCACCACACCACTCTCATTACCGACGTAATCATTTCACTCTAGCCCATCACCAGATGAACCAGACCTGACACGACTCTAAGCATAGCAGGCATAGCAAGGTAGGAACAACACATACATATGGCTCAATCAACTCCTACACATGCTAGTGGGTTTCATCTAGTTACTGTGGCAATGACAGGTCATGCAGAGGAAATGGGTTCAACTACCATAGCACACAGCAGTTTGAAACGCGTTGTCTTAATGCAGTAAAAGAGAGCAAGAGCGAGAACATGGGATTGTATCGATATGATCAAATGGTTGGTTGCTTGCCTGATGGTTCGATGCACTGATACGGTTCTTCGTTAGGATAATCACGGTACTCCTCGGAGGCAGATCCTGCCGCAAAGAACACCGATACACAACCATCACCAAACAATGTGCAACAATATGATGTATGCATGAAACATAGCAATATGAGTGTGTTGGGCTAATGCAGCTAAGACCAGAAGGGTTTGAACCAATTTGAATCAAAGATTCAAATTTCAAACTCACACATGGCCCTTTAAAGTGTTTTTCCTTGTTCTGCATTAAACATCAAGTTAACTTGTTTAATCATGCATGAAAATAGTAGAGATGGATAGATTGGATTTTTCTGATCATTTTTCATATATAATTTGTCTGATTTGGAGTTACAGAATAAAAGTTATGAATTTTTAAAGTTTAAACTATATTCTGGAATTTCCTATATTAGATTAATTCCAGAAAATCAATTATTGCGTCAGCCTGACGTCAGTGTGACGTCAGCGGTCAACGGAACATGTCCAGGTCAAACCTGACAGTGGGTCCCGCGTGTCAGGGTGATTAATTTAATTAAAGTTTAAATAAAACTAAACCTGTTTAATTAACAGGGCTGGGCCCCACCTGTCATTGACTCAGGGGAGTCAACCAGGGCCCACCCGTGGTCAAACCCGGGTCGTCTGCACCGGCGTTTAGCCGCCGGCGAGCCTGACGCGGCGGCGGAAGTGGTTTTGGCTGTTTCGGCCACCAAATGGGTCGCGGAGACCACCGGAGTGGAGCTGAGGACGAGCCGCAGCTCTTGGTGGAGTCCGTTGGGGTCGGGGTGGCCGGAGTTGGCGCTGGCGACGACTTTGGCGGCCACCGGGGTGCGGCCAAAGACGAACTTGACGCTAGAGGGGTCGGTGAGGCTCGGGGAGTGGCTAGCTAGGTGCTAGGTGACACGGTGAGCATGATGGACACCGTGGAGTGGTCGGAGGGTGACCGGGAGCATGCCAGCGACGAGCTCCACGGCAGTTGGTGCGGTTGAGCTCCAGGAGGTCGCTACACGGCTCGGGAGCAAGCAAAGGAAGGGGGGAAAGATGGCTAAGCTCACAGTGAGTGCGACAGGGCCCTTGGTGCGGCCGGGGATGGACCGGAGCGACGACGGCGTTGAAGGGGATCTCCGGCGACGGCGGTTCGGGCGAGGTCGTTGCGGTGGACTCGGGCGTTGCGAGCGCTCGGGGCTCGGCTTGCTCGATGGAGTGGACAGCGGCGGAGCTCCTGGACACGATGAGAGGACGCACGGGCGGCGGGAAGCACGGCTACGATGAAGGCACGGCGATGGTGGCGTCGGTCATGGCGGGGGAGCGCGAGGGGGTGGAGCTGGAGAGGAGAGGGGGTGTCTGGGGGGTTCGGGGGAGCAAGGGAGGCCGGTCCACGACGTCACCGGGCGAGGGGAGCGGCGAGGCGGCGAGCAGGTGCGTGGCGCGCGCTACGGTCGCCGTCGGGCACCTGCCTGCCTGCCTGGCCGGCAAGCAGCTCGCTGGAGCGGCGCTGGGCTGGGCCGGCAGGTGGGCCGGGTGCTGGGCGCCAGGTAAGGTTTTTCTATTTTTTTCTGTTTTCTGTTTTTTTTAATACTTCTGCAACTTTGTTGAATTAAATAAAATACTTAGGCAACTCCTAAAATCACCAAACTACTCCTGGTCCATAGTTGGATTATTTCCAACATGAAACATTTTAGTTTGGAGATATTTGAGCATTTAAATATTTTATATAATTTTAAATGCCCAAATTCAAATATTTATGATTTAATTCAAAAACCCTAAGATGGCCTAGGAAAATGTGCATCACTTCTGGCAGAGGTTCTGAACCAAGACAAAAATGATGGGCATTTTAGAAGGGCATTTCAGGTTCATTGAAAAAGTTTTTAGTAAACCCTAATTGGTTTCAGAGGGGGCTGGGGGTTCTGTCATCCCCATTTCAGGTTTCTGATGAAAGAATAAACATGATGCAACACTCTAATGCATAAACTAGCTAGGATGTGACA
>NW_025235837.1:4662-5802 GCF_018294505.1 Triticum aestivum | reverse complement strand
GCTCCACAAGTAGGCAGAACATTTGTGACGATCAGATGCTTCAAAGTATTCTTTCATAGGGAACTTTTGGAAATTTTCTTAAGGAGTTGATTCAGAAACTTGTATAGAAACTTTCTTAATGAGCACTTGACAAACGCATTTCGAGAACATACACAAAGTCCCAGCTATGGACCTAGTGCATCATCATAACTGAGGTCTCTTGCATTTCCCTACAAGTAATTGCATCTCATATGGAGATGTTTAGTCAAGTAGAATGGAAAAAATCGAATGTAACTACACAAGAACTAGTCTGTAACTTTCGTTCGGAATCAGTTTTGCGCAATGTTAACTGAAACATGGATATCTGACTAATACGGAGTCCGTTTGGGCTCCACAAGTGGTCAAAACGTTTTTGAAGACCAGATGCTTCAAAGGATTCTTTCATAGGGAACTTTTGGAGAACTTTTCTTAAGGAGTTTGTTCAGAAACTTGTACAGAAACTTTCTTAATGAGCACTCGACAAACGCATTTCGAGACCATACACAAAGTCCTAGCTGTGGACCTAGTGCATCGTCATAACTGAGGTCTCTTGCATTTCCCTACAAGTAATTGGATCTCATATGGAGAGTTTTAGTGAAGTAGAGTGGAAAAAATCGAATGCAACTACACAAGAACTAGTCTGTAACTGTCGTTCGGAATCAGTTTTGCACAATGTTAACTGAAACATGGATATCTGACTCATACGGAGTCTGTTTTGGCTCCACAAGTAGTCAAAACGTTTGTGAAGACCATACGGTTCAAAGGATTATTTCATAGGGAACTTTTGGAGAACTTTTCTTCAGGAGTTCGTTTAGAAACTTCTATAGAAACTTTCTTAATGAGCACTCGACAAACGCATTTCGAGAACATACACAAAGTCCCAGCTATGGACCTAGTGCATCATCATAACTGAGGTCTCTTGCATTTACCCACAAGTAATTGGATCTCATATGGAGATGTTTAGTGAAGTAGAATGGAAAAAATCGAATGCTACTACAAAAGAACTAGTCTGTAACTTTCGTTCGGAATCAGTTTTGCGCAATGTTAACTGAAACATGGATATCTGACTCAGACGGAGTCCGTTTTGGCTCCACAAGTAGTCAGAACGTTTGTGACGACTAG
>NW_025235837.1:3735-4171 GCF_018294505.1 Triticum aestivum | reverse complement strand
TCTCATATGGAGATGTTTAGTGAAGTAGAATGGAAAAAATCGAATGCAACTACACAAGAATTAGTCTGTAATTGTCGTTCGGAATCAGTTTTACGCAATGTTAACTGAAACATAGATATCTAACTCATACGGAGTCCGTTTTGGCTCCACAAGTAGTCAAAACGTTTGTGACGACCATACGCTTCAAAGGATTCTTTCATAGGGAACTTTTGGAGAACTTTTCTTCAGGAGTTCGTTCAAAAACTTGTACAGAAACTTTCTTAATGAGCACTCCACAAACGCATTTCGAGAACATACACAAAGTCCCAGCTGTGGACCTAGTGCATCATCATAACTGAGGTCTCTTGCATTTACCCACAAGTAATTGGATCTCATATGGAGATGTTTAGTGAAGTAGAATGGAAAAAATCGAATGCAACTGCACAAGAACTAGTCT
>NW_025235837.1:0-1009 GCF_018294505.1 Triticum aestivum | reverse complement strand
GCTCCACAAGTAGGCAGAACATTTGTGACGATCAGATGCTTCAAAGTATTCTTTCATAGGGAACTTTTGGAAATTTTCTTAAGGAGTTGATTCAGAAACTTGTATAGAAACTTTCTTAATGAGCACTTGACAAACGCATTTCGAGAACATACACAAAGTCCCAGCTATGGACCTAGTGCATCATCATAACTAAGGTTTCTTGCATTTCCCTACAAGTAATTGCATCTCATATGGAGATGTTTAGTCAAGTAGAATGGAAAAAATCGAATGCAACTACACAAGAACTAGTCTGTAACTGTCGTTCGGAATTAGTTTTGCGCAATGTTAACTGAAACATGCATATCTGACTCATACGGAGTCCGTTTTGGCTCCACAAGTAGTCAAAACGTTTGTCATGACCATATGCTTCAAAGGATTCTTTCATAGGGAACTTTTGGAGAACTTTTCTTAAGGAGTTTGTTCAGAAAGTTGTACAGAAACTTTCTTAATGAGCACTCGACAAACGCATTTCGAGAACATACACAAAGTCCTAGCTGTGGACCTAGTGCATCGTCATAACTGAGGTCTCTTGCATTTCCCTACAAGTAATTGGATCTCATATGGAGAGTTTTAGTGAAGTAGAGTGGAAAAAATCGAATGCAACTACACAAGAACTAGTCTGTAACTGTCGTTCGGAATCAGTTTTGCACAATGTTAACTGAAACATGGATATCTGACTCATACGGAGTCTGTTTTGGCTCCACAAGTAGTCAAAACGTTTGTGAAGACCATACGGTTCAAAGGATTATTTCATAGGGAACTTTTGGAGAACTTTTCTTCAGGAGTTCATTCAAAAACTTGTACAGAAACTTTCTTAACGAGCACTCGACAAACGCATTTCGAGAACATACACAAAGTCCCAGTTCTGGACCTAGTGCATCATCATAACTGAGGTCTCTTGCATTTACCCACAAGTAATTGGATCTCATATGGAGATGTTTAGTGAAGTAGAATGGAAAAAATCGAATGC
>NW_025235836.1:0-5803 GCF_018294505.1 Triticum aestivum | reverse complement strand
CAATACATGAGCGTGAGCCATGGATATAGCACTATGGGTGGAATAGAATATGATGATGGGGATTGTGTGGAGAAGACAAAAAGAAGAAAGTCTCACATTGACGAGGATAATCAACGGGCTATGGAGATGCCCATCAATTGATGTCAACATGAGGAGTAGGGATTGCCATGCAACGGATGCACTAGAGCTATAAATGTATGAAAGCTCAACAAAAGAAACTAGTGGGTGTGCATCCAACTTGCTTTCTCATGAACACCTAGGGCATTTTGAGGAAGCCCATCGTAGGAATATACAAGCCAAGTTCTATAATGAAAAATTCCCACAATTAAATGAAAGTGACAACATATGAGACTCGCTATATGAAGAACATGGTGCTACTTTGAAGCACAAGTGTGGAAAAAGAGATAGTAACATTGCCTCCTTTTTATTTTTATTTTCTTTTATTTTCTTTTCTTTTTCTTTGGGCCTTTCTTTTTTTTCTTTTGGCCTTTCTTTTTTTTCTTTTTTTCTTTGGCCTTTCTTTTTTTCTTTTTGGCCTTTCTTTTTTTTATTTGGGGACAATGCTCTAAAATTGATGATCATCACACTTTTATTTATTTACAACCCATGAATTACAACTCAAAACTAGAACAAGATATGACTCTATATGAATGCCTCCGGCGGTGTAACGGGATGGGCAATGAATCAAGAGTGACATGTATGAAAAATTATGCATGGGGCTTTGCCACAAATACGATGTCAACTACATGATCATGCAAGGCAATATGACAATGATAATGCGTGTCATAATAAACGGAACGATGGAAAAGTTGCATGGAAATATATCTCGGAATGGCTATGGATATTCCATAATACGTAGGTATGGTGGCTGTTTTGAGAAAGATATAAGGAGGTTTATGTGTGATAGAGCGTATCGTATCACGGGGTTTGGATGCACCGGCGAAGTTTGCACCAACTCTCAAGGTGATAAAGGGCAATGCACGGTACCGAAGAGGCTAGCAATGATGGAAGCGTGAGAGTGCTTATAATACATGGACTCAACATTAGTCAAAAGAACTCATATACTTATTGCAAAAATCTACAAGTCATCAAAAACCAAGCACTACGCGCATGCTCCTAGGGGGATAGATTGGTAGGAAAAGACCATCGCTCGTCCCCGACCGCCATTCATAAGGATGCACAATCTAAGAACACCTCATGTTTCAAATTTGTTACACAACTTTAACCATACGTGCATGCTACAGGACTTGCTAACTTCAACACAAGCATTCTTTAAATTCATAATCACCCAACTAGCATGACTCTAATATCACTACCTCCATATCTCAAAACAATTATCAAGTATCAAATTGATCATAGCATCCAATTCACTTCCTATGATAGTTTTCATTATACCCAACTTGGATGCCCACCATTCTAGGACCAATTTTATAACCAAAGCAAATATCATGCTGTTCTAAGAGAATCTCAAAATAATATAAGTGAAGCATGAGATACTAGCAATTTCTACAAAATTAAGCCACCGCCGTGCTCTAAAAGATATAAGTGAAGCACTAGAGCAAAAACTATCTAACTCAAAAGATATAAGTGAAGCACATAGAGTATCCTAATAAATTCCAATCAAGTGGGTTTCTCCCAAAAGGTGTGTACAGCAAGTATGATTGTGGTAAACTAAAAAGCAAAGACTAATATCATACAAGACGCTCCAAGCAAAACACATATCATGTGGTGAATAAAAAATATAGCTCCAAGTAAACTTACCGATAAACGAAGACGAAAAAGGGGATGCCTTCAGGGGGCATACCCAAGATTAGGCTTTTGGTTATTCTTGAATATCTTGGGGTGCCATGGGCATCCCCAAGCTTAGGCTTTTGCCACTCCTTATTCCATAGTCCATCAAATCTTTACCCAAAACTTGAAAACTTCACAACACAAAACTCAACAGGAAATCTCATAAGCTCCGTTAGTGAAAGAAAGCAAAACCACCACATAAGGAACTGTAATGAACTCATTATTTATTTATATTGGTGTTAAACCTACTGTATTTCAAGTTCTCTATGGTTCATACCACTTAATAATAGCCATAGATGCATCAAAATAAGCAAACAACACATGAAAAACAGAATCTGTCAAAAACAGAATAGTCTGTAGCAATCTGTAACTCCCGAATACTTCTGGAACTCTAAAGATCCTACCAAAATAGTAAGTCCTGGGCAATTTTTCTATTGATCTACATCAAAATGAATCAACACAAAAGCACATTTCTGTGAATTACTAAAATTATTTTTGTGCATGCAAAGTTTCTGTTTTTCAGCAGAATCAAATTAACTATCACCATAGGTTATCCTATAGGTTCTACTTGGCACAAACACTAATTAAAACATGAAAACACATCTAAACAGAAGTTAGATGCAAAATTTGTTACTAAACAGAAACAAAAACAAAAAAGACAAATAAAATTGGGTTGCCTCCCAGTTAGCGCTATCGTTTAACGCCCCTAGCTAGGCATAAAAGCGAAGATAGATCTAAGTAGTGCCATCTTTGGCACTCAATTCATAAGTAGCTCGCATGATAGATTAATAAGGTAATTTAACTTTATTTCTTGGAAAGTGATCCATGCCTTTCCTTAATGGAAATTGGAATCTAATATTCCCTTCCTTCATATCAATAATCGTACCAATCGTTCTAAGGAAAGGTCTACCAAGAATAATAGGACAAGAAAGATTGCAATCTATATCAAGAATGATAAAATCTACGTGCACCAAATTTCTATTTGCAACAATGAGAACAACATTGATCCTTCCCATTGGCTTTTTAATGGTGGAATCCGCAAGGTGCAAATTTAAGGAGCAATCATCAAGATCATGGAAACCTAGAATATCACATAAACTTTTCGGAATCGTGGAAACGCTAGCACCCAAATCACACAAAGCATAACCCTCATGATCTTTAATTTTAATCTTTATAGTAGGTTCCCACTCATCATTAAGTTTTCTAGCTATAGAAACTTCCAAATTAAGTTTTTCATCATAAGATTGCATCAAGGCATCAACAATATGTTTGGTAAAAGCTTTATTTTGACTATAAGCATGAGGAGAATTCTCAATGGAATGCAACAAGGAAATACAACTTTCTAAAAAACAATTGTCATAATTAAATTCCTTGAAATCCAAGATAGTGGGTTCAATGCTATTTAAAGTCTTGACCTCTCCAATCCCACGTTTACCAAATTTATCATCAAGATCTAAAATCTCCGAATCATCGGGGCGCCTTTTAACTAAATTTGACTCTTCTCCAGTCCCATTATTATTAAGATTAACAAAGATCTAATAGGGGACACATCAATAACTTTAAGATCTTCATCATTATTTTCATGGAAACTAGAAGAACACGCCTTTACAAAGCAATCTTTCTTAGCACGCAATCTAGCGGTTCTTTCTTTGCACTCATCAATGGAAATTCTCATAGCTTTGAGTGACTCATTGATATAATGCTTAGGAGGAGTAGATCTAAGTTTCAAAGAATCAACATCAAGCGAAAGTCTATCAATGTTCCTAGCCAAATCATCAACTTTGAGTAATTTTTCTTCAAGCAAGGCATTAAAATTCTTTTGAGAGGTCATAAATTCTTTCACACTATTCTCAAAATCAGAGGGCGTCTTATTAAATTACCATAAGAATTATTGTAGGAATTTCCATAATTATTAGAGCAATTACTAGGGAACGGTCTAGGATTAAAGTTTCCCCTATAAGCATTGTTTCCAAAACTATTCCTACCAACAAAATTTACATCCATAGATTCATTATTATTTTCAATCAAAGTAGACAAAGGCATATCATTGGGATCAAGAGGAGAACTCTTAGTAGTAAACAATTTCATAAGTTCATCCATCTTTCCACTCAAAACATTAATTTCTTCTACAGCATGCACTTTTTTACTAGTAGATCTTTTGGTGTGCCATTGAGAATAATTAGCCATAATTTTATCAAGGAGTTTTGTAGCTTCTCCTAAGGTGATTTTCATAAACGTGCCTCCCGCGGCCGAATCTAAAAGATTTCTAGAGGCAAAATTCAATCTGGCATAAAAATTTTGTATGATCATCCATAAACTCAAACCATGAGTAGGGCAATTGCGAATCATCAATTTGATTCGTTCCCAAGATTGGGCAACATGCTCATGATCAAGCTGTTTAAAATTCATAATATCGTTCCTAAGAGTGATGATCTTAGCGGGAGGAAAATACTTAGAGATAAAAGCATCTTTGCACTTATTCCATGAATCAATACTATTCTTAGGCAAATACGAAAACCAAACTTTAGCACGATCTCTAAGTGAAAACGGAAATAACTTCAATTTAACAATATAATTATCCGTATCTTTCTTCTTTTGCATCTCACACAAATCAACAAAGTTGTTTAGATGGGTAGCGGCATCTTTACTAGGAAGGCCGGCAAATTGATCTTTCATAACAAGTTTTAGCAAAGCAGTATTGATTTCGCAAGACTCAACATCATTAAGAGGAGCAATCGGAGTACTAAGGAAATCATAATTATTGGTATTGGATAAATCACACAATTTGGTATTATCTTGCACCATGGCGACAAGTAATCCAACACACAAGCAAACAAAAAGGCAAGCGAAAGAGAGGGAGGGATTGGGAAAGAGAGGGCGAATAAAATGGCAAGGGTGAAGTGGGGGAGAGGAAAACGAGAGGAAAATGGCAAATAATGTAAATGCGAGGGAGATGAGTTTGTGATGGGTACTTGGTATGTCTTGACTTGAGCGAATACCTCCCCGGCAACGGTGCCAGAAATCCTTCTTGCTACGTCTTGAGCTTGCGTTGGTTTTCCTTGAAGAGGAAAGGGTAATGCAGCAATAGTAGCATAAGTATTTCCCTCAGTTTTTGAGAACCAAGGTATCATTCCAGTAGGAGGCTCCTCAAAAGTCCCACCCACCTACACAAACAAACAAGAACTCGCAACCAACGCAATAAAGGGGTTGTCAATCCGTTCACGACCACTTGCGAAAGTGAGATCTGATAGAGATAATATGATAAGATAAATATATTTTTGGTATTTTATAATATAGATTGGAAAAGTAAAGATGCAAATAAAAGTAGATTGAAAGCTTATATGATAAAAGATAGACCCGGGGGCCATAGGTTTCACTAGTGGCTTCTCTCAAGATAGCATAAGTATTACGGTGGGTCAACAAATTACTATCGAGCAATTGATAGAAAAGTGAATAATTATGAGATTATCTAGGCATAATCATGTATATAGGCATCACGTCCGTGACAAGTAGACCGACTCCTGCCTGCATCTACTACTATTACTCCACACATCGACCGCTATCCAGCATGCATCTAGAGTATTAAGTTCATAAAGGATAGAGTAACGCATTAAGAAAGATGACATGATGTAGAGAGATAAACTCATGCATTATGATATAAACCCCATCTTTTTATCCTTGATGGCAACAATACAATACGTGCCTTGCTGCCCCTGCTGTCACTAGGAAAGGACACTGCAACATTGAACCCAAAGCTAAGCACTTCTCCCATTGCAAGAAAGATCAATCTAGTAGGCCAAACCAAACTGATAATACGAAGAGACTTGCAAAGATAACTTAATCACACATAAAAGAATTCAGAGGAGATTCAAATATTTCTCATAGATAAACTTGATCATAAACCCGCAATTCATCGGATCTCGACAAACACACTGCAAAAAGAGTTACATCGAATAGATCTCCAAGAAGATTAAGGAGAACATGGTATTGAGATCCAAAGATAGAGAAGAAG
>NW_025235835.1:0-5805 GCF_018294505.1 Triticum aestivum | reverse complement strand
GAGCAAATTTTCAGGGGACCTATGTCCGCCCTCCGGATGCAGACGATTTAAGTCACATAACTCAACAGCCCGGAGAGTCAGCACGCAAATTCTGGAACAGGTTCCTCACTAAAAAGAACCAAATAGTCGACTGTCCGGACGCTGAAGCCTTAGCAGCCTTTAAACACAACGTCCGAGACGAATGGCTTGCCAGACACCTCGGCTAGGAAAAACCAAGAACAATGGCCGCACTAACAAGCCTCATGACCTGCTTTTGCGCGGGGGAAGACAGCTAGCTGGCTAGATGCAGCACCAGCGACCCGAGTACATCCGAAGTCAGGGATGGAAATGGGAAATCACGACGCAGAAAAGATCAGCGCCGGAATAAGGAAAATGGCCCGAATAGTACGGCGGTCAACGCCGGATTCAAAAGCTCTCGGCCGAATAACAAAACACTGCCCCGCAAGGACAACAGTGACGAGCTATCCAACCTAAACAAGATTCTAGATAGACTATGCCAAATACATGGTACCTCCGGGAAGCCTGCAAACCATACCCACAGAGATTGTTGGGTCTTCAAACAGTCCGGCCAACTTAACGCCGAACACAAGGGGCTCGACACACCAAGCGAAAGTGACGAAACCCAAAAGCAGCACTCCGGAAAACAGAAGACTTTCCCACTAGAAGTCAAAACAGTGAACTCACTTCATGTGATAACACGAAAAGACAGCGCGGCACCTGCAATACCAGAAACCGCCCGCAGAATGGGGATAGACCCTACCAAAATTCGCCATAGCAGCACTTCCTTCAAAGGAGTGACGCCAGGCCTTTAAGCCAATTATACAGGCTCTGTACCACTAGAGGTTGTGTTCGGTTCATCCAACAACCTCCGTCGCGAAAAGCTCACTCTCCATCGCCCCATTCAACAGTAGCCCTTAAGCACTACTGGGGCGCACAACTTTTGCCAGCCCTAAGGCAATACCACATTACGCGTTTCTTACGCTTAAAAAAGCCCGGTCAACGTGGCATAATCTCATTAAAACGTAACTCCGAGTATTCCTCGACCACGGAGAACGTGAGACTGCCTCGACAGCCACACACTAATCAGACCTTGCAGGTCAAAGCCCCTAAAAATAGGTCATTCAGACCTCGGACATGGTTAAGCGAGTCCGGCGTAACTAAACAAGGGGCTTCCCAGCCGCATATCCCCTTTATAAGGGGCCGCGTATCTAAATGATGAGAGCCAATAAAGCTCAACTTTCTTCATTCTATTCTATTTTAATACAACTTCTGCATGATATTTCTTGGAAACTAAGTCCTTCTCTTTTACAGATGAAGCACGTGCTACACCCATCCAGGATACAGCACAACGAAGACACAGGCGCAGACGTGCAGCAGGGACCCGTTGCAAGGATTCTTTTTAGATTAAGACCCTGCGTAAACCTTTCTTAATGTCTCTTGTTGATACACATCCCCCGATTTCCCACCATAGCCAAGGAGGAGGCTGGCGTTTTGGCATCGGCCGCGTCAGAAGTTCCCGCCTGTACCTGGACACTAGGGGCTTAGGGCATTGTTCAGCCCGGTATCATAAAGACCGAACACCTCAGGGAGTGTTCGGCGTCTCAAGTTTGGCCTTATATGCATCAGCTATGAATCATGTCTTTGGTCAAATGTTGGGTTTGCCCGGCTCCTGTGTTTTGCTGCCTTACGTTTTGTATCATCGGCTAACGCGGCACCAGGAGAACTACTGCGATTGTGCCCCGGTTCGGTCGGGCGAGCACCTCAGTAGAGAAAGCCAAAAACTGACTGTCATGATATAGCGAGAGACTGATCAACCACTCGATCGACCATTTGGAATGTTTAGAATTCCTCCACTTTGACGAAGGACCGCTTCCCGGTCAGGCACATACGCGCCCTGAAGTTCGGAGAAGAGCGGTGCCGCTAGGGGCTATATAGTAGCCCCACATTCGAGCTCCTATGGCTAAGTGAAAGTGATAAAGCATTATAGTCCGGTTGCCTAGTTTGCTACGCTATCACCTCCCTAAAAGGACCAAGACGTTGGATTAAGTGTGAAAAAGTGCCTTTTTTTGCAAACACCCCCGCACCATGTGCGTGGGGGCTGAAGCCAAAGACTGCAACTTTCAGGTTATTCATACATATACGGCCGCACAGGAGATAGTTCAATACTTGAATGCACAAGTATAAAAAGCTATTGCATTATAAATATGATCTCACAAATTATACACGTCATTTGAACATGACATCTTTCGAGCACTGCGATTCTATTAAATGAGCGCCCTGCAGGACTTCCTCAAAATAGTGCTCGGCGGGTAATCGGCTCTTGTCCGAACCCCGAGAAGCAACAGCGGTGGCATCCATGTCCGCCCAGTATGTCTTCACATGGGCAAGAGCCATCCGTGCACCTTCTATGCATGCCGACCGCTTCATGGCCTTGATATGCGGCACCGCCCCAAGGAATTGCTGCAACAAGCCAAAATAACTCTTCGGCTTGGGCCTTTCCGGCCACAGATGAGTGACCACATCCATCATGGCAAGTCCGGACAACCTATTCAGCTCAGCCCACTCAGCCAGCCGATCAGTCAACAGAAGTGGACGCTCCGGACTATGGAATTGAGACCAGTAAAGTTCTTCCATTTCATGATCCTTCTGGCTTCAGAAGTGCACGACTGCGTCCGCCGCACTCGCCGCCAAATCCAGATAAGGATCCTCCGCACCACACAACTGGCCCAGCTGAGCATACTTTGGATCCGTGAACTTCCTATGCAGAAGAAAGGGCTTTCCAGCCGCAATGTCTCCGGCCTGACGCAGTTCCTCCTTCATAGACCGCATCTCACTCCGGGCATCCTTGACTTCGGCGCCGTCCTTCTTCAGGCCCTCTTGCTCCACTCGGCGTTCTCCTTCAAGAACCTCACAACGGTCGGTAGCATCTTTTAATTTCAAGGCCATTCCGGCCACCTCTTCCCTGCTCCGGCAGTGAGCAGCCTTTTCGGCTTTTAGCTCTTCTGCTGCCTTCAAGGAAGCCGCATCACTTATCCTGGATTGCTCCTTGGCCCGAGCAAGCTCTGCCCAAAGGTCTTCCACAGGAGTAGCACCATCTGCATCAAGCATACAAATTGTAAGGAATGGGCGTCAGCTCCCTTACTAGGCGACCGCGGAGCAACCACATACCTTGTGACTCATCAAGTCGTTTATTGATTAGCGAGATGTCCGCATCCGCATCATCGAGTTGCCTCTTAAGCTTGGCAACTCCATCAGTCCGGCTGGCCACCGAACGTCCCGCCACCTACGTAGGAAAGGCGACAATCTATAACTGAGATTATGATCCTCGGCACGCTGCCGTTTTCGACAGCATACCAAGTCTCAGGGGCTACTATCTATACAGGGCGCACTTCATGTGCAAAAACTGTCAAAAGGTATGTCATTTTTTGCGTACCTCAAATCCCGTCAGCAAACTTCCGACGGCCTCACACAACCCGCTTTCGGCGGACGAGATCCTCTCAATCACCATACTCATTAATGTGCGGTGATCTTCTGAGATGGACACCCTCTTAAGCAAATCCTGCAGCTCCACCGGCCGTACTCCAATGGGTGCCGAACTCTCTGGCCCCGCCGGACTCGGGGAGACCCTCCGCGACGACACCTCAGGGTCGTCCGCCCCGCACGATGGGGCGGTAGATGGAGGCGTTTCGCTCTCCATCATCTCCGGACGAAGGTCTCCCGAAGATGAGCTGTGCTGAGACGGGCTGAGATCTGAACTACAAGATGAAAACTTCGGTACCCTTAGAAATTAAGCAGGGGTGTCCACTATTACAAAATTCCCCCTTTTTTACTTACGGCTCGCTGGAGGGCTGATTCCTTCGAGGAGACAGTACGGCTGGGGCTCTTCCCGGCACAGGACCTTCCGGTACAGATTTCTTTCCCCGCTTTGAGGCCTTGGCCTCCGGGTCTTCGGAAGTGGTCCTCTTCTCCCCCTGGAAGGAGGGACTCTCGATTCCTCCCTTACTGAAAGCCTCCGTGGCTGAGGTGGTAGTTCCCCTGTGCCCTTCTTCTCCCTCCTCCGAAGGTGCAACCTCTAACATTTTGATTAACACGGGATCCTGCATGGTCTCAGGGTGGGGGCGGGACACCGTATCAGTTTTGCTTGCGCTATCCACTCCTGTCCAAGGGATAGCTGGTTAAAAGGCAAACCCACAGTAAATGAATGGTCGATGTGTCCGGACACAGGGCTACTTACTTGAGTATCCGGGCGATTGCAGCTTAGGCCAGCATCCTCGGTCAATTCCGAACGCATCTCTTGCGATCCGAAGAACAGTTTGTACATCTCCACGGGTGTCAAACCCATGAAGTGTTGGAGAGCTCGTGGCCCCTCCGAATTAAATTCCCACAGGCGGAGGGGGCGACGTTTGCAGGGCAGTAGGCACCGGATCAACATAACCTGTACCACTACGGCCAGATTGATCTCCCTTTCTTGGAGGCCTCGAATCCGGTCCTGCAACAGGGGAACGTCCTTGGACGGCCCCCAGTCACACCCCTTGTTGACCCATGACGTCAGCCGCTGTGGAGGGCCCGAGCGGAAGAGGGGCGGCAGCCTCTGCCTGCTGCCCCTAGGAGCGGTGATATAGAACCACTCCTATTGCCACAAGCCGAGCTCCTCCTGAAAAGAGCCCTTGGGCCATGGAGCATCGGCCCTCTTACTTATAACCGCCCCGCCGCACTCTGCCTGACGCCCCTCAATCATCTTCGGCTCCACGTTGAAGGTTTTGAGCCACAAGCCGAAGTGAGGGGTAGTGCGGAGGAAGGCTTCGCAGACGACAATGAATGATGAGATGTGGAGGATGAACTCCGGAGCCAAGTCATGGAATTCTAGCCCATAGTAAAACATAAGCCCCCTCACGAAGGGATCCGTCGGGAAGCCTAAACCCCTACGGAGGTGAGACACGAACACGACGCTCTCGCCAAGCTCAGGAGTAGGAATAACTTGCCCTCGGGCAGGCAGCCTATGCGAAATCTCGTAGGTTAAGTACCTGGCGTCTCTTAGCTTTAGCACGTCCTCTTCCGTGATGGAGGAGGGCATCCACCGACCTCGTAGGTCGGGGCCGGACATTGTCGAAGATCGAAGGTACCCGAATATGGAGCCCTGGGCGTTGCACTCGGGGTGAGGGGCGGATTCAATAGGGGATTGAAGGAAAAGAACGGGCCTTGGTCTCATTATAAAGAGGAAGAATACCAAGAGCCGTCCCCGTGACCGTTTGGAACCCGCCTTCGATGGAGGGGGCGTGGCAACGGGCGCGGTTGGGTTACCCATGTCCGTATTGATGGGAATCCTGGAATAAGGGGAACATGATCTCTGCTTCGACAAGACGTGCCAAGGAAACCGCCTCGCTGAACGCGCTGAGGTGATACAATAAAAACAATTCGAGTAAAGGCTTGGTAATGGTGTGACGTCACGCCACAAAATACATCAGCAGATTGAACTTGTGTAATATTATTCTCTCTACGGTGGTACGAAGAATTTATTTTTGCAGATCGGACACTATCCTGGTGTTCACAATCTTCTATAAATTATTCGGAGGAAGAACCCGCCTTGCAATGCCGAAGACAACATGCGCGCCGGACTCGTCGTCATTGAAGCCTGGTTCAGGGGCTACTGAGGGAGTTCCGGACTAGGGGGTGTCCGGATAGCCGAACTATCATGATCGGCCGGACTCCAAGACTATGAAGATACAAGATTGAAGACTTTGTCCCGTGTCCGGATGGGACTTTCCTTGGCGTGGAAGGCAAGCTTGGCGATACGGATATGTAGAT
>NW_025235834.1:0-5805 GCF_018294505.1 Triticum aestivum | reverse complement strand
GAGCAAATTTTCAGGGGACCTATGTCCGCCCTCCGGATGCAGACGATTTAAGTCACATAACTCAACAGCCCGGAGAGTCAGCACGCAAATTCTGGAACAGGTTCCTCACTAAAAAGAACCAAATAGTCGACTGTCCGGACGCTGAAGCCTTAGCAGCCTTTAAACACAACGTCCGAGACGAATGGCTTGCCAGACACCTCGGCTAGGAAAAACCAAGAACAATGGCCGCACTAACAAGCCTCATGACCTGCTTTTGCGCGGGGGAAGACAGCTAGCTGGCTAGATGCAGCACCAGCGACCCGAGTACATCCGAAGTCAGGGATGGAAATGGGAAATCACGACGCAGAAAAGATCAGCGCCGGAATAAGGAAAATGGCCCGAATAGTACGGCGGTCAACGCCGGATTCAAAAGCTCTCGGCCGAATAACAAAACACTGCCCCGCAAGGACAACAGTGACGAGCTATCCAACCTAAACAAGATTCTAGATAGACTATGCCAAATACATGGTACCTCCGGGAAGCCTGCAAACCATACCCACAGAGATTGTTGGGTCTTCAAACAGTCCGGCCAACTTAACGCCGAACACAAGGGGCTCGACACACCAAGCGAAAGTGACGAAACCCAAAAGCAGCACTCCGGAAAACAGAAGACTTTCCCACTAGAAGTCAAAACAGTGAACTCACTTCATGTGATAACACGAAAAGACAGCGCGGCACCTGCAATACCAGAAACCGCCCGCAGAATGGGGATAGACCCTACCAAAATTCGCCATAGCAGCACTTCCTTCAAAGGAGTGACGCCAGGCCTTTAAGCCAATTATACAGGCTCTGTACCACTAGAGGTTGTGTTCGGTTCATCCAACAACCTCCGTCGCGAAAAGCTCACTCTCCATCGCCCCATTCAACAGTAGCCCTTAAGCACTACTGGGGCGCACAACTTTTGCCAGCCCTAAGGCAATACCACATTACGCGTTTCTTACGCTTAAAAAAGCCCGGTCAACGTGGCATAATCTCATTAAAACGTAACTCCGAGTATTCCTCGACCACGGAGAACGTGAGACTGCCTCGACAGCCACACACTAATCAGACCTTGCAGGTCAAAGCCCCTAAAAATAGGTCATTCAGACCTCGGACATGGTTAAGCGAGTCCGGCGTAACTAAACAAGGGGCTTCCCAGCCGCATATCCCCTTTATAAGGGGCCGCGTATCTAAATGATGAGAGCCAATAAAGCTCAACTTTCTTCATTCTATTCTATTTTAATACAACTTCTGCATGATATTTCTTGGAAACTAAGTCCTTCTCTTTTACAGATGAAGCACGTGCTACACCCATCCAGGATACAGCACAACGAAGACACAGGCGCAGACGTGCA
Source organism: Triticum aestivum (assembly GCF_018294505.1). Lineage (NCBI taxonomy): Eukaryota > Viridiplantae > Streptophyta > Magnoliopsida > Poales > Poaceae > Triticum > Triticum aestivum. The sequence goes on along the minus strand of NW_025235834.1, from coordinate 4,432 downwards.
GCAGGGACCCGTTGCAAGGATTCTTTTTAGATTAAGACCCTGCGTAAACCTTTCTTAATGTCTCTTGTTGATACACATCCCCCGATTTCCCACCATAGCCAAGGAGGAGGCTGGCGTTTTGGCATCGGCCGCGTCAGAAGTTCCCGCCTGTACCTGGACACTAGGGGCTTAGGGCATTGTTCAGCCCGGTATCATAAAGACCGAACACCTCAGGGAGTGTTCGGCGTCTCAAGTTTGGCCTTATATGCATCAGCTATGAATCATGTCTTTGGTCAAATGTTGGGTTTGCCCGGCTCCTGTGTTTTGCTGCCTTACGTTTTGTATCATCGGCTAACGCGGCACCAGGAGAACTACTGCGATTGTGCCCCGGTTCGGTCGGGCGAGCACCTCAGTAGAGAAAGCCAAAAACTGACTGTCATGATATAGCGAGAGACTGATCAACCACTCGATCGACCATTTGGAATGTTTAGAATTCCTCCACTTTGACGAAGGACCGCTTCCCGGTCAGGCACATACGCGCCCTGAAGTTCGGAGAAGAGCGGTGCCGCTAGGGGCTATATAGTAGCCCCACATTCGAGCTCCTATGGCTAAGTGAAAGTGATAAAGCATTATAGTCCGGTTGCCTAGTTTGCTACGCTATCACCTCCCTAAAAGGACCAAGACGTTGGATTAAGTGTGAAAAAGTGCCTTTTTTTGCAAACACCCCCGCACCATGTGCGTGGGGGCTGAAGCCAAAGACTGCAACTTTCAGGTTATTCATACATATACGGCCGCACAGGAGATAGTTCAATACTTGAATGCACAAGTATAAAAAGCTATTGCATTATAAATATGATCTCACAAATTATACACGTCATTTGAACATGACATCTTTCGAGCACTGCGATTCTATTAAATGAGCGCCCTGCAGGACTTCCTCAAAATAGTGCTCGGCGGGTAATCGGCTCTTGTCCGAACCCCGAGAAGCAACAGCGGTGGCATCCATGTCCGCCCAGTATGTCTTCACATGGGCAAGAGCCATCCGTGCACCTTCTATGCATGCCGACCGCTTCATGGCCTTGATATGCGGCACCGCCCCAAGGAATTGCTGCAACAAGCCAAAATAACTCTTCGGCTTGGGCCTTTCCGGCCACAGATGAGTGACCACATCCATCATGGCAAGTCCGGACAACCTATTCAGCTCAGCCCACTCAGCCAGCCGATCAGTCAACAGAAGTGGACGCTCCGGACTATGGAATTGAGACCAGTAAAGTTCTTCCATTTCATGATCCTTCTGGCTTCAGAAGTGCACGACTGCGTCCGCCGCACTCGCCGCCAAATCCAGATAAGGATCCTCCGCACCACACAACTGGCCCAGCTGAGCATACTTTGGATCCGTGAACTTCCTATGCAGAAGAAAGGGCTTTCCAGCCGCAATGTCTCCGGCCTGACGCAGTTCCTCCTTCATAGACCGCATCTCACTCCGGGCATCCTTGACTTCGGCGCCGTCCTTCTTCAGGCCCTCTTGCTCCACTCGGCGTTCTCCTTCAAGAACCTCACAACGGTCGGTAGCATCTTTTAATTTCAAGGCCATTCCGGCCACCTCTTCCCTGCTCCGGCAGTGAGCAGCCTTTTCGGCTTTTAGCTCTTCTGCTGCCTTCAAGGAAGCCGCATCACTTATCCTGGATTGCTCCTTGGCCCGAGCAAGCTCTGCCCAAAGGTCTTCCACAGGAGTAGCACCATCTGCATCAAGCATACAAATTGTAAGGAATGGGCGTCAGCTCCCTTACTAGGCGACCGCGGAGCAACCACATACCTTGTGACTCATCAAGTCGTTTATTGATTAGCGAGATGTCCGCATCCGCATCATCGAGTTGCCTCTTAAGCTTGGCAACTCCATCAGTCCGGCTGGCCACCGAACGTCCCGCCACCTACGTAGGAAAGGCGACAATCTATAACTGAGATTATGATCCTCGGCACGCTGCCGTTTTCGACAGCATACCAAGTCTCAGGGGCTACTATCTATACAGGGCGCACTTCATGTGCAAAAACTGTCAAAAGGTATGTCATTTTTTGCGTACCTCAAATCCCGTCAGCAAACTTCCGACGGCCTCACACAACCCGCTTTCGGAGGACGAGATCCTCTCAATCACCATACTCATTAATGTGCGGTGATCTTCTGAGATGGACACCCTCTTAAGCAAATCCTGCAGCTCCACCGGCCGTACTCCAATGGGTGCCGAACTCTCTGGCCCCGCCGGACTCGGGGAGACCCTTCGCGACGACACCTCAGGGTCGTCCGCCCCGCACGATGGGGCGGTAGATGGAGGCGTTTCGCTCTCCATCATCTCCGGACGAAGGTCTCCCGAAGATGAGCTGTGCTGAGACGGGCTGAGATCTGAACTACAAGATGAAAACTTCGGTACCCTTAGAAATTAAGCAGGGGTGTCCACTATTACAAAATTCCCCCTTTTTTACTTACGGCTCGCTGGAGGGCTGATTCCTTCGAGGAGACAGTACGGCTGGGGCTCTTCCCGGCACAGGACCTTCCGGTACAGATTTCTTTCCCCGCTTTGAGGCCTTGGCCTCCGGGTCTTCGGAAGTGGTCCTCTTCTCCCCCTGGAAGGAGGGACTCTCGATTCCTCCCTTACTGAAAGCCTCCGTGGCTGAGGTGGTAGTTCCCCTGTGCCCTTCTTCTCCCTCCTCCGAAGGTGCAACCTCTAACATTTTGATTAACACGGGATCCTGCATGGTCTCAGGGTGGGGGCGGGACACCGTATCAGTTTTGCTTGCGCTATCCACTCCTGTCCAAGGGATAGCTGGTTAAAAGGCAAACCCACAGTAAATGAATGGTCGATGTGTCCGGACACAGGGCTACTTACTTGAGTATCCGGGCGATTGCAGCTTAGGCCAGCATCCTCGGTCAATTCCGAACGCATCTCTTGCGATCCGAAGAACAGTTTGTACATCTCCACGGGTGTCAAACCCATGAAGTGTTGGAGAGCTCGTGGCCCCTCCGAATTAAATTCCCACAGGCGGAGGGGGCGACGTTTGCAGGGCAGTAGGCACCGGATCAACATAACCTGTACCACTACGGCCAGATTGATCTCCCTTTCTTGGAGGCCTCGAATCCGGTCCTGCAACAGGGGAACGTCCTTGGACGGCCCCCAGTCACACCCCTTGTTGACCCATGACGTCAGCCGCTGTGGAGGGCCCGAGCGGAAGAGGGGCGGCAGCCTCTGCCTGCTGCCCCTAGGAGCGGTGATATAGAACCACTCCTATTGCCACAAGCCGAGCTCCTCCTGAAAAGAGCCCTTGGGCCATGGAGCATCGGCCCTCTTACTTATAACCGCCCCGCCGCACTCTGCCTGACGCCCCTCAATCATCTTCGGCTCCACGTTGAAGGTTTTGAGCCACAAGCCGAAGTGAGGGGTAGTGCGGAGGAAGGCTTCGCAGACGACAATGAATGATGAGATGTGGAGGATGAACTCCGGAGCCAAGTCATGGAATTCTAGCCCATAGTAAAACATAAGCCCCCTCACGAAGGGATCCGTCGGGAAGCCTAAACCCCTACGGAGGTGAGACACGAACACGACGCTCTCGCCAAGCTCAGGAGTAGGAATAACTTGCCCTCGGGCAGGCAGCCTATGCGAAATCTCGTAGGTTAAGTACCTGGCGTCTCTTAGCTTTAGCACGTCCTCTTCCGTGATGGAGGAGGGCATCCACCGACCTCGTAGGTCGGGGCCGGACATTGTCGAAGATCGAAGGTACCCGAATATGGAGCCCTGGGCGTTGCACTCGGGGTGAGGGGCGGATTCAATAGGGGATTGAAGGAAAAGAACGGGCCTTGGTCTCATTATAAAGAGGAAGAATACCAAGAGCCGTCCCCGTGACCGTTTGGAACCCGCCTTCGATGGAGGGGGCGTGGCAACGGGCGCGGTTGGGTTACCCATGTCCGTATTGATGGGAATCCTGGAATAAGGGGAACATGATCTCTGCTTCGACAAGACGTGCCAAGGAAACCGCCTCGCTGAACGCGCTGAGGTGATACAATAAAAACAATTCGAGTAAAGGCTTGGTAATGGTGTGACGTCACGCCACAAAATACATCAGCAGATTGAACTTGTGTAATATTATTCTCTCTACGGTGGTACGAAGAATTTATTTTTGCAGATCGGACACTATCCTGGTGTTCACAATCTTCTATAAATTATTCGGAGGAAGAACCCGCCTTGCAATGCCGAAGACAACATGCGCGCCGGACTCGTCGTCATTGAAGCCTGGTTCAGGGGCTACTGAGGGAGTTCCGGACTAGGGGGTGTCCGGATAGCCGAACTATCATGATCGGCCGGACTCCAAGACTATGAAGATACAAGATTGAAGACTTTGTCCCGTGTCCGGATGGGACTTTCCTTGGCGTGGAAGGCAAGCTTGGCGATACGGATATGTAGAT
>NW_025235833.1:0-5806 GCF_018294505.1 Triticum aestivum | reverse complement strand
CTTGCTGCCCCTGCTGTCACAGGGAAAGGACACCGCAAGATTGAACCAAAAGCTAAGCACTTCTCCCATTGCAAGAAAGATCAATCTAGTAGGCCAAACCAAACGGATAATTCGAAGAGACTTGCAAAGATAACTTAATCACACATAAAAGAATTCATAGGAGATTCAAATATTTCGCATAGATAAACTTGATCATAAACCCACAATTCATCGGATCTCGACAAACACACCACAAAAAGAGTTACATCGAATATATCTCCAAGAAGATCGAGGAGAACTTTGCATTGAGATTCAAAGAGAGAGAAGAAGCCATCTAGCTAATAACTATGGACCCGAAGGTCTCTGGTAAACTACTCACAACTCATTGGAAGGGCCTTGGAGATGATGTATAGGACCTTCATGGTAGATTCCCCCTCCGGCGGAGCACCAACGAAGGCTCCAAGATGGGATCTCACGGATACAGAAGGTTGCGGCGGTGGAAATAGTTTTCCGTGGTCGCCTCTGATGTTTTCAGGGTACATGGGTATATATAGGAGGAAGAAGTAGGTCGATGGACGCTCGAGGGGCCCACGAGGGTGGGGGCGCGCCCACCTGTAGGGGGCGCGCCGGTCACCCTCGTGGCCGCCTCGCTTGTTTCTTGACTTCCACTCCAAGTCCTCTGGATCACGTTTGTTCCAAAAGGATCGCTCCCGAAGGTTTCATTCCGTTTGGACTCCGTTTGATATTCTTTTTTTTCGAAACACTGAAATAGGAAAAAATAGCAATTCGGGTTGGGCCTCCGATTAGTAGGTTAGTCCCAAAAATGATATAAAAGTGTAAAGTAAAGCCCATAAACATCCAAAACGGGTAATATAATAGCATGGAACAATCAAAAATTATAGATACGTTGGAGACGTATCAAGCATCCCCAAGCTTAATTCCTGCTTGTCCTCGAGTAGGTAAATGATAAAAACAGATTTTTTGATGTGGAATGCTACCTAGCATAATTATTAATGTAATTTTCTTTATTGTGGCATGATTGTTTAGATCCAAATGATTCAAGATAAAATCTTATAAAACATAAAAATAGTAATACTTGAAGCATACTAACAAATAATCGCGTCTTATCAAAATAGCATAGCCAAAGAAAGCTCATCCCTATAAAATCATATAGTTAGGCCATGCTTCATTTTCATTACACAAAATACTCCCATCATGCACAACCCTGGTTTCAGCCAAGAAATTGGTTCATACTTTTTAACGCACTTCAGCTTTTTTAATTCTTACGCAATACATGAGCGCAAGCCATGGACATAGCACTATATGTGGTATAAGGTGGTTGTGAAGACAAAAAAAGGGAGGAGATAGTCTCACATCAACTAGGCGTATCAACGGGCTATGTAGATGCCCATTAATAGATATCAATGTGAGTGAGTAGGGATTGCCATGCAACGGATGCACTAGAGCTATAAATATATGAAAGCTCAACAAAATAAACTAAGTGGGTGTGCATTCAACTTGCTTGCTCACAAAGACCTATGGCATTTTGAGGAAGCCCATCATTGGAATATGCAAGCCAAGTTCTGTAATGAAAAATTCCCACTAGTATATGAAAGTGACAACATAGGAGACTCTCTATCATGAAGATCATGGTGCTATTTTGAAGCACAAGTGTGGAAAAAAGATAGTAGCATTGTCCCTTCTCTCTTTTCTCTCAATTTTTTTATTTGATGGGCTCTTTGGCCTCTCTTTTTTAAAGTCCGAAGTCTCATCCCGACTTGTGGGGGAATCATAGTCTTCATCATCCTTTCCTCACTTGGGGCAATGCTCTTATAATGAATATCATCACACTTTTATTGATTTACAACTCAAGAATTACAACTCAATACTTAGAGCAAAATATGACTCTATATGAATGCCTCCGGCGGTGTACCGGGATATGCAATGAATCAATAGTGACATGTATGAAAAATTATGAAGGTGGCCTTGCCACAAATACGATGTCAACTACATGATCATGCAAAGAGCAATATAACAATAATGGAACGTGTCATAATAAATAGAACGGTGGAGAGTTGCATGGCAATATATCACGGGATGGCTATGGAAATGCCATAATAGGTAGGTATGGTGGCTATTTTGAGGAAGGTAAATAATGGGTGCATGATACCGGCGAAGGTTGCGCGGCATAATAGAGGCTAGCAAAGTGGAAGGGTGAGTGTGCGTATGTCCATGGACTAACATTAGTCATACAGAACTCATATACTTACTGCAAAAGTCTACTTGCCCTCGAAGCAAAGTACTACTATGCATGCTCCTAGGGGAAGGGTTGGTAGGAGTTAACCATCGTGCGATCCCGACCTCCACTCATAAGGAAGACAATTAAAAGAGCACCCCATGCAACAAATTTGTCACACAACTTTTACCATACGTGCATGCTACGGGACTTGCCAACTTCAACACAAGTATTTCTCAATTTCATAATTACCCAACTAGCATGACTCTAACATATCCACCTTTATATCTCAAAACAATTATCAAGCATCAAATTGATCCTAGTGTTTAATGCACTTTCTATGATAGTTTTTATTATACCCGACTTGGATGCTCATCATTCTAGGACCAAATTTATAACCATAGCAAATACCATGTTGTTCTAAAAGAATCTCAAAATAATATAAGTGAATCATGAGAGATCAACAATTTCTTTAAAATTAAGCCACCGCCGTGCTCTAGAAAATATAAGTGAAGCACACAGAGCAAAAGTATCTAGCTCAAAAGATATAAGTGAAGCACATAGCGTATTCTAATAAATTCTAATAAAGTGGGCTTCTCCCAAAAGGTGTGTACAACAAGGATGATTGTGGAAAACTAAAAGGCAATGACTAATATCATACAAGACGCTCCAAGCAAAACACATATCATGTGGCGAATAAAAATATATCTCCAAGTAAAGTTACCGATGAACGAAGACGAAAGAGGGGATGCCTTCCGGGGCATCTCCAAGATTAGGCTCTTGGTTATCCTTGAATATCTTGGGGTTCCATGGGCATCCCCAAGCTTAGTCTCTTGCCACTCCTTATTCCATAGTCCATCAAATCTTTACCCAAAACTTAAAAACTTCACGACACAAAACTCAACAGGAAATCTCATAAGCTCCGTTAGTGCAAGAAAGAAAAACCACCACATAAGGTACTGTAATGAACTCATTCTTTATTTATATTGGTGTTAAACCTACTGTATTCCAACTTCTCTATGGTTCATACCACTTAATACTAGCCATAGATGCATCAAAATAAGCAAACAACACACGAAGAACAGAATCTGTCAAAAACAGAACAGTCGGTAGCAATCTGTAACTCTCGGATACTTCTGGAACTCTAAAAATCCTACCAAAATAGGAAGTCCAGGGGATTTTGTCTATTGATCTACATCAAAAAACAATCAACGCAAAATCACGTTTCTGTGAATTACTAATATTATTTTTGTGCGCACAAAGTTTCTGTTTTTCAGCAGAATCAAATTAACTATTACCATAGGTTATCCTATAGGTTCTACTTGGCACAAACACTAATTAAAACATAAAAACACATCTAAACAGAAGGTATAAGGAAAATTTATTACTAAATAGAAGCAAAACAAAAAACAAAAATAAAATTGGGTTGCCTCCAAACTAGCGCTATCATTTAACGCCCCTAGCTAGGCATAAAAGCGAGGATAGATCTAAGTAGTGCCATAATAATAAAATAGATCACAAAAAAACTCATCTCATATTCTCTATGTTCAGCAGCAAGTTTTCTTTGAGGCAAGCAAAATTAATCAAAAGGGCTAAATTTAATGGGACAAAAGTCCCCAAGATCGATCTCAGGAGGTATAGGTTCCTCCTTTGGCCCCTCATATTGCACAACCAACTCATCATTATAAATATTATGTTGACAGAACCTCTTGAGTCTACACTCAAGATAGTATCATAGCTCATTATTTCGAATAGCAAAATCATTATTGAGTTCAGAAATTTTATCAACTAGAACCGTGGTAGTCTTTTTTTCTAAGGTTTTCATTAAAAGCAATATAGTCCAAAGATTGAAAACGCATAATTTCCTCTTGATCGAAGAGGATTGCCTCTATGGGAGGATGAACGGCGTCCACTTTGGCTTCTTTTATTATAAATCTAAACTCATGTGCCAAAAAGATAGTGGCAGCGCGCTTAACAGAAGAATGCTCAATATTAAAAAATTCTAGAAAAATTCTTTGTATGCAAGGATGCATGTGCATAAACTGTCTTTCAAGTTCAACTATAAGCATGGCAATAGCATTTGCAAGACTACTAGTTCTATGCAAGATAGAACTACCCATAGAAGGTAAAGCACCGGCACAAGTAAAGAAATCTTGAATAACCCCTTTTCCAATAATATTACCGCTACCGATTCGAAACTTTTTAGTATGCAAGATAGGGGGTTCCTCAACAGGAGCATCAGAATTTACCATGTTATCATTATTGTCCATATCGACGATAATCTCCCCAATTTCAGACATGGCGGCGACCAAACATAAGACAAGCGAAAGATAGAGGAGATTGGGAAAGAGAGGGCAAATAAAACGGCAATGGTGAAGTGGGGGAGAGGAAAACGAGAGGCAAATGGCAAATAATGTAATGCAAGGGAGATGAGTTTGTGATGGGTACTTGGTATGTCTTGACTTGAGCGAAGACCTCCCTGGCAACGGCGTCAGAAATCCTTCTTGCTACATCTTGAGCTTGCGTTAGTTTTCCTTGAAGAGGAAAGGGTGATGCAGCAATAGTAGCATAAGTATTTCCCTCAGTTTTTGAGAACCAATGTATCAATCATGTAGGAGGCTCCTCAAAAGTTCCACGCACCTACAAAAACAAACAAGAACTCGCAACCAACGCAATAAAGGGGTTGTCAATCCCTTCACGGCCACTTGCGAAAGTGAGATCGGATAGAGATAATATGATAAGATAAATATATTTTTGGTATTTTATGATATAGATTGGAAAAGTAAAGATGCAAATAAAAGTAGATAGAAAGCTTATATGATAAAAGATAGACCCGGGGACCATAGGTTTCACTAGTGGCTTCTCTCAAGATAGCATAAGTATTACGGTGGGTGAACACATTACTGTCGAGCAATTGATAGAAAAGCGAATAATTATGAGATTATCTAGGCATGATCATGTATATAGGCATCACGTCCGTGACAAGTAGACCGACTCCTGCCTGCATCTACTACTATTACTCCACACATCAACCGCATCCAGCATGCATCTAGAGTATTAAGTTCATAAAGAACAGAGTAACGCATTAAGAAAGATGACATGATGTAGAGGGATAAACTCATGCAATATGATATAACCCCCATCTTTTTAACCTCGATGGCAGCAATACAATATGTGCCTTGTTGCCCATGCTGTCACTGGGAAAGGACACCGCAAGATTGAACCAAAAGCTAAGCACTTCTCCCATTGCAAGAAAGATCAATCTAGTAGGCCAAACCAAACTGATAATTCAAAGAGACTTGCAAAGATAACTTAATCACACATAAAAGAATTCAGTGGAGATTCAAATATTTCTCATAGATAAACTTGATCATAAACCTAGAATTCATTGGATCTCGACAAACACACCGCAAAAAGAGTTACATCGAATAGATCTCCAAGAAGATCGAGGAGAACTTTGTATTGAGATTCAAAGAGAGAGAAGAAGCCATCTAGCTAATAACTATGGACCAGAAGGTCTGTGGTAAACTACTCATAACTCATTGGAAGGGCCTTGGAGATGATGGGCCCTCTGTGGTAGATTCCCCCTCC
>NW_025235832.1:2730-5808 GCF_018294505.1 Triticum aestivum | reverse complement strand
TGTGTGCGTGCGTTGGGTGCGTGTGTGCGTGTCGAGTCTGTGCTCATGATCGAGTCGTAGTCAGTTAGCAGCAGCCGTGGCTGGACGCGTTAGAACGCGTAGTAGAGGACAGCGTAGGCGAGCTAGTCTCTGGGCGCTCGTACGTGCGTGCGTACGAAAGGAAGCTTGGGCGCTGCGTCTCGTAGGCTACAAAGCCGGCCAGGATTTGGTTTGTTAGTCCAGGTTGTTATGCGTAGATGGTTAGGAGTCCAGATATGTCCTGGTTTGTCCAGCTATATATATGACAGGGAAAAGAGGGCGTTTGGCGCCTTGGTTTGTTGCCAGAAAAACAATCTATCTCCGTTCCTTGCTTCGTCTACCTCCATCCCTGAAAGCTAGTTCGAGCTAGTTAGGGTTAGATCCCAACAATTGGTATACAGAGCCTCGTTTGTTCCTGTGCTCGTGGCCATGGCGATCGTCCCGCACAGCGCAGGGGGTAGCATGGTGTCGATGCCGATGCCGATGCTCACACCGGACAACTACACGGTGTGGGCGATCAAGGCCGAAGCCATCCTCGACGCCCAGAACCTCTGGGAAGCGGTGTCACCAGCGAGCGGTGCGGCGGTCGACACGGGGAAGAACAAGACGGCGAGGGCGGTGCTGTTCGGTGCGCTCTCCGAAGACTTGTTGATGCAGGTATCGACGAAGAAGACGGCGGCTGAGGTGTGGGCCAGCTTGAAGACGAGGTTCATCGGTGCCGATCGGGTCCAGGCCGCGCGGCTCTCCACCCTCCGTGGCGAGTTTGACAACCTGCGCATGGAGGAGGGGGAGGCGCTGGACACGTACGCCGGCAAGATAGGCGGCATGGCAGCAAGGTATGCTGGCCTCGGCTCGACGCTCGGCGACGCCGCCATGGTGAAAAAACTGCTCGACACGGTGCCCGATCGGTTGTATGCCGCGGTGGCCGGGATCGAGCAGTTTTGCGACGTGGAGACGACGGCGTTCGAGGAGGCGTTGAGCAGGCTCAAGGCGTTTGACGAACGCTTACGTCGGCGCACACAGGACAACGGCGGACGAGGCGGCGATCAACTGATGTTCACGGCGGCCCAGTGGGAGGCACGGCAGCGTCAGCACGGCGGCAACCTCGACCACGACGACGGTGCGAGCAGTGTGGCTTCGGGCACGAGACGGCGGCGCGGGAAGTGCTACAACTGTGGCGTTCGTGGCCACTTCTCCCGCAACTGCCGGCAGCCGAAGAAGGAGAAGGCGCTCCTCGGCGACATCGACGACGAGCCGACCTTACTGTAGGTCGTGTCTTAGGGGGAGATTGTTAGGAATAAGACACGGTGGTGGTGGTGACCAACGTGTGCGTGCGTGTTGGTCGTGCCGGACGCCGTGGCGTGCGTGCGTGTGTGCGTGCGTTGGGTGCGTGTGTGCGTGTCGAGTCTGTGCTCATGATCGAGTCGTAGTCAGTTAGCAGCAGCCGTGGCTGGACGCGTTAGAACGCGTAGTAGAGGACAGCGTAGGCGAGCTAGTCTCTGGGCGCTCGTACGTGCGTGCGTACGAAAGGAAGCTTGGGCGCTGCGTCTCGTAGGCTACAAAGCCGGCCAGGATTTGGTTTGTTAGTCCAGGTTGTTATGCGTAGATGGTTAGGAGTCCAGATATGTCCTGGTTTGTCCAGCTATATATATGACAGGGAAAAGAGGGCGTTTGGCGCCTTGGTTTGTTGCCAGAAAAACAATCTATCTCCGTTCCTTGCTTCGTCTACCTCCATCCCTGAAAGCTAGTTCGAGCTAGTTAGGGTTAGATCCCAACAATTGGTATACAGAGCCTCGTTTGTTCCTGTGCTCGTGGCCATGGCGATCGTCCCGCACAGCGCAGGGGGTAGCATGGTGTCGATGCCGATGCCGATGCTCACACCGGACAACTACACGGTGTGGGCGATCAAGGCCGAAGCCATCCTCGACGCCCAGAACCTCTGGGAAGCGGTGTCACCAGCGAGCGGTGCGGCGGTCGACACGGGGAAGAACAAGACGGCGAGGGCGGTGCTGTTCGGTGCGCTCTCCGAAGACTTGTTGATGCAGGTATCGACGAAGAAGACGGCGGCTGAGGTGTGGGCCAGCTTGAAGACGAGGTTCATCGGTGCCGATCGGGTCCAGGCCGCGCGGCTCTCCACCCTCCGTGGCGAGTTTGACAACCTGCGCATGGAGGAGGGGGAGGCGCTGGACACGTACGCCGGCAAGATAGGCGGCATGGCAGCAAGGTATGCTGGCCTCGGCTCGACGCTCGGCGACGCCGCCATGGTGAAAAAACTGCTCGACACGGTGCCCGATCGGTTGTATGCGCGGTGGCCGGGATCGAGCAGTTTTGCGACGTGGAGACGATGGCGTTCGAGGAGGCGTTGAGCAGGCTCAAGGCGTTTGACGAACGCTTACGTCGGCGCACACAGGACAACGGCGGACGAGGCGGCGATCAACTGATGTTCACGGCGGCCCAGTGGGAGGCACGGCAGCGTCAGCACGGCGGCAACCTCGACCACGACGACGGTGCGAGCAGTGTGGCTTCGGGCACGAGACGGCGGCGCGGGAAGTGCTACAACTGTGGCGTTCGTGGCCACTTCTCCCGCGACTGCCGGCAGCCGAAGAAGGAGAAGGCGCTCCTCGGCGACATCGACGACGAGCCGACCTTACTGTAGGTCGTGTCTTAGGGGGAGATTGTTAGGAATAAGACACGGTGGTGGTGGTGACCAACGTGTGCGTGCGTGTTGGTCGTGCCGGACGCCGTGGCGTGCGTGCGTGTGTGCGTGCGTTGGGTGCGTGTGTGCGTGTCGAGTCTGTGCTCATGATCGAGTCGTAGTCAGTTAGCAGCAGCCGTGGCTGGACGCGTTAGAACGCGTAGTAGAGGACAGCGTAGGCGAGCTAGTCTTTGGGCGCTCGTACGTGCGTGCGTACGAAAGGAAGCTTGGGCGCTGCGTCTCGTAGGCTACAAAGCCGGCCAGGATTTGGTTAGTCCAGGTTGTTATGCGTAGATGGTTAGGAGTCCAGATATGTCCTGGTTTGTCCAGCTATATATATGACAGGGAAAAGAGGGCGTTCGGCG
>NW_025235832.1:0-1719 GCF_018294505.1 Triticum aestivum | reverse complement strand
AGATCGAAATCGCATGGGCAGCATCAAAACAATGATTAATTTACGTTTACACGCCCGCATAGACACCCAAGTCGATGTAATTTGTCAGTAAACCCCCTAACGCCCGTAGATAGATCGAATTAATGAAACAGATCAGATCAGGCTGTGCGCCGGCGGCCACTACAAATCGCGGCCGGCGTGCGATCACAAACATGGAGACCATTCCGGTTTCCGCAACACAGGGCGGCGCGGCGACGAACAGAGGCAACACAACACAGCAGGGACCGGTGACGACCACACAACGCGGCAGGCACCGGCGGCGACCAAACAGCAGCGTCCAGTAGCGGCGGTGAACACACAACGCGGAGGCCAGCCACGATCGCCAACAGCTCCATAAGGATTCGTAACATGCATGCAACTGCACGTGCTATCCATAGCTAATCAGATCCAGCATTAGTTAAATTGTGATTCCAGCCAGTCGTGCCTGTTCACGAAAACTGTGAGTTCCCTTGCCTGTATGCCAGTATGGTTCTCAAGGGCATTGAATATGTGAGACTTAATCGTCGTCTGGTTGTCTCTCGATCAGAACCAGAGATGAAGCTGCTGATGTCTATAAGTTAGAATCGAAGACTGCATCGACTGATCTGTCGCCGCCGAGGCCTGCTGATGTCTATAGGACAAATTTTATCTACAAGCAGTGGTAACTACCACCTAGCTAGCTGACCTCCACGTGTCCACACTCTACGTAGCACCAAGCCAACTGGATAGATGGATGCGGTTAACGGGTTCTATGCAATCCAATAAGAGCAACTAATTTAGTTTAATTATTAAATAATTCGGCAAGTTGTTGAACTACTTCCTCAATTCTAGGCAACGTACTTGGATCACATTGTTTATTGGATAAGCATGTGTGGACGTGGCGCCTATTATTCCTGAAGGAAGGAAAATCTTTAGTACGAGGAATTAATAGAGTATTTATAGTGGACTGTATTTGTAGCAATACAATATTGAAGTATATCATAAAAGAGAGTATTTTCCACAAAAATAAAAATAAAAGAATATGGCCATATATGCTGCCGGCAAGGATTAATTATATGGTGATATTTTCATTCTTACTTTGTGTACATTCAAAGTGGGAGTATATAGAATGGAGTAATTTTTAAAGAGAGTGAACGCTCAAAGGAGTATATAGAATGGAGTAATTTTTATGAAATTAATGCATATGCAGTATGTTGTATTCTGTTACGAAAGTATGGAGTATTTTCCGTTTAGGAAAATATGGAGTGTAGTATGTTGTATCTTGTTAAGAAAGTATGGAGTATATTCCTTCTAAGAAAGTATGAAGTATAGAGTATTTCACTAATCTAGGACATCTAATCAGAGTATGAAGTATACAATATACTATTATGTCAATGAAAGAATGGAGTATATAATATACTACTATTCTATAGGAATATGTACTTTGTAGAATGGAGTATATAATATACTACTATTTTATAGGAATGTATATGTACTTTGTAGAGTATGTACTGGGTATTTAGTATGGAGTATCTCTAAAAAGGAGTATAAAGTATGGAGTATGTCCAAATAAGGAGTATATTTTCCAAAATAAAGAGTATCTTCCTACAAAAAATAGATATGCTAAGAGGAGTATCTCAATAAAAAGAAGTAAGTACATCTTGATACTGACCAAATATACTAGAGTATGCATGTGTTTGTTCTATTCTGTTTTCACGTACA
>NW_025235831.1:0-5808 GCF_018294505.1 Triticum aestivum | reverse complement strand
TGGGTGTTCTATATCTAATAGGAGTCAAATATAATTTTTGGAAGGTTTTTCACACCCTTAATTAAGTACTTGTAGTTCAAGTTTCAATTCAGGAGTTTTTGGAAAACCTAATTTAGAAAATACTTTTTGGCCAAAATATTTTTGCAAGAAATTATTTTTATGTCCTACACACATGGCATGACCATTGGGCAAGGTTTTGGATCAAGGAGAAGGAGTATAACAGTTGGAGGATTTATTTGATTTTTAGAGCACTTGCAACCAACACACAAAAATCAAATCAAGCAAGGTCCAAAGCACTCAAAAGTTTTTGTCAAGCCACAATTTATCATGTTTTATTAGCTTAAAGTGTTGTGGCATGAAAATCAGGGTGTGACAGACCTACCCCCCGAGATTCCCAAACTAGGCGCGGAAAGGAGTATGGAAACTTGGATTTGGGGTAGTCTTCACGTCCTCATTCTGATTCTGCTTCTGAGTGGTGCTCCATTGAATCTTGAAGTACTTGGTGTTGTAGCTTAGAGTATGACGCTCTCGGTTAATCCAGGTTGCTAAGGGGTCTCTCGCGTTAGGTCAGGTTGGATCGAAGGTTGGTGGCTTGATGATCGATGTTCTTGCAGAGATCAGGCTTATCAGGAGGTTGGAAACACTTCTAGGGTTGTGATGCATGGAAAACATTGTGCACATTAGGTAAATCAGGTGGCAACTCCAGCTGGTAATTGTCTTCTCTTCGTCTTGTAGTGATCTCAGAGGGGGTTGTTAAATCTGGGAGTGATCTCGAAGAGGGCCAATGAATCTTGGTGATGTTGGGTTCCTTTGAGAGAAGTGGCCTGTAGATACACCTGGACTTCGACGCGGAAGTTTACTTCTTGATGATGGTGGTTGGTATAGTTCTTCCTTCTTGACATGGAGGTCTTCACATGTTCCCTAGCCAGTTGAACGGTCCTTCTTCCGTCTTCGGATAGTCAAGTAGGCCACCAAATATAGATGACAATCAACCTGGCCAAGTACTCCTTGAAGACTTGTTCATGGGGTGCATAAAGTAGGCTGGGGTATTGGTGGTGGTCTCGTTTGAGTATCGGCCAAGGTCTTATTGACCTAGAGCCGAAACCCAAGGTCAGGATCCGACCATGTTGTGGCTTGGTAGGGCGTAAGGGTTTCAAGGATTCTAGTGCGCGAGTGAATGTTTATCATACCATCCTTGAGCATAGTTTCTAAGATGCCAATTGTTCTATCTAGCTTTCCAAGCAAATCACTTTATATTTCTGAAAGAAACATCCCGTATAGGTCAACTCCAATCATCATTCATACTATTTATATCCTCATGGCTTCCGCGAGGAGGTCTAACAGAATCATACATGTCAACTATGCCCAAACTCATGTGTATGGTTATCCCTATGTAAAAATCCATGGGTAGAGCATAAGCTGCTAAGCTTGAATTAAACATGACAATCAAAGTGCTCAGCCTATCCTTCCAAGGCCTAAGATAATGCATCTCTATCCTAAGGAAACACGTCATATACCACTCCAAGATCTTGTTTCCTTCCTATTTGTCAACCCCAACAGCCCATTAAGTTCCATCAATCACTACACAATCCATTAATTCTACAAATCCAATGTCTATGCTATTCCACATGATCTACTAATGTCCTATAATCCCCAAATACTTAAAAGGGCTATCTCTACTATAGTAAGTCCACCAATTTCCATTTATCTTTGTCAAGTAAACTCCAAGGTCAGGCTTATATAGATCCCTAAATATACTCCGACAATTGATCCAATCTCCTAGTTTATTGTCCACCGAGAAACATGGTATCATGTTCGAGATCATCAGTCTAAATCCAATTTACTCTGAACCATGTAGACATACTCAGCATCTATACTCAACTAGAATCATCTACTTAAATCCAAATCTGATGTCCAACGAGAATTCCTACACTTTCCCCCAAGTCGTTATCATAATATTAACTACCTCCTATCAATATCCCCTATCTAAGTCAAATCCTTATACTTCCAAGAATTTCATCTCGTGATCATAATTATCCTACTAAATCCAATTTACTCAAGGCCAATGAAAGTTATGCTACTTTAACATGACCCCACCAAGTTCATCTACCAACATGAAAGCCTCATAATCCACCAAAAGTATCAGATAATTCCTCAAGGTCACTGACACAAACTCATCAAGTCATTAGTCCTCTATTCCAATATCCTCAAATTGGTCTTTCCTATGGCATCGTCAGTTTGGTGCTATCTCAGGATGATAATGTGCTAGTTCACTATGTCCACTAGTCCCATAATGGACCCAGGGTTGTGCAAGGTTACGGAGGCTTAACTGATGCTTTTGTAATTATGTGTGTTAAGCACATGGTTAAGGATTCGAGCTGGGGTATCTCATGGAGTCTCGAAGGGTCTAGGGATGGGTTTCCAATCTGTAGGATTAACCATAACTCTACAGGGTTGCATTTGGTCGAGGAGGTTATAGCAAAAGTCCGTAGTGCTAGTTGGTTCCAAAGTAGAATCCTTGGTGTACCTTGTCTTGCCAGCCTTCAGCTGAGGAGAGAGAGAGATGGGAGGGAAAAGTAGCATAGAGGAGAGTGATGCCTAAAGGGGGTTCTATAGTGCAAGTGCAAACAACAAGTGCCAAAAGGGCCAAACACAAGCATTAAGATAAGTAAGGTGATATAGTCACGTACTTGTTGCCTAGGGCAAAAAGGGCGACTGATATCAAAACACAAACAAATAAAAACAAGCAACACACAATCATGGTTCTATTCGAACCATCATATGGACTCTACTACGCATAGGGGGTACACAACTCATCCTACCCTAGGGATTCTCGGACTCAGTAGTCGTGCCTTGTGCCTCGTGCGGTCTCCTGAGTTTTCTTCAGGTGTTGTTACATCTCTTGTTTGATGAAACGATCTGGGTTGAGCCTGAAGAATCTTCAACAACTTCTCGCCTAATGAGGTGATGGGGTGAAAGTGGATCCTCATGGTTGGCATTGACTTGGTCTTCTCTTGTCTTCTTAATCAGGACAATCACTTTTGCCTTTTTAAGCTGTCGGCGGTTCCAGTTGGCAGTCCTTTATGCAATGACATTAACAAGGCATAATAGAGGTCTAATTCACCGGACACATTTTTGACAATATCGTCACCGAGAGCAGGGGATGAAGAGAACCGTTTTCCTGCTCACTATAGTGAGGCGGACCAAATGGCTAGGTTCTCATCCATCGGTGGTTGCCGATGCAACAACGATAAGGACATGGTTTCTCCATTAGCGATGTATATCATGATCTTGCATTTCCTATGCTCTGATCATCATAGGCTAAGGTCGCATGATCTTGGGCCAGTGTCAAGGGTGCGACCATCTTCTGGGTCTTCATGTCCTCATTCCTCGAGGTTGTACCTTCTGTTGGTATCGTCTTGTTGTGGTGTCGCCAATCTTGTGTTCAGAAGATGTGGGTGAATGTCTGTCTAGGCATCTTCCTTCTAGATTATCCATGAGCTTTACAAGGAATCACGTGGTCAGGGGCATAAGGAGTCTAGCGACAATTTAAAATTTTGAAGGGGAAGAGATCAATACGGAAACTATATCTTAGTTTTCGAAAAACTAAGAAGGGGGAAGAGAAGTATGGATAGTTTTTTTTGAAAATTAGTAATAGTTTTCAAAATAGTTTTACCCTAACTAACGACCATGCTAACTAAGGCTTCCTACAGTCAGGATGGCTCTGATACCAGCTCTGTGGGGACCCTGACTCATAAGTCGTGATCGCCGAATGCACGTGTACAGACATCCCAGAGATCAATGCTCACTGAACACACAGAAGCTAAATAACAAGAGTCTTACATCCATACATACTGTTTTACACAAATTGTGACCATTATGGTCAAGTCTTGAGTATAGCATCGTAGCGGAAATCTTCGTTGACACGTGGACCCATGCCATCTTCCTTAACCCTACAGGCATTCTGACTGGGAAGTGTCCTAGCCCGCAAGTTCATCACCAAGGTACTCTTCATTATATCCTGTTCTTTCATGCCTGGCCAATAAAATAACCAGTGGCAAGCCAATGAGTACTTTGAATGTACTCGCAAGCAACCCATGTTTTGGTTCAAAATACAACAATGCATGATATAGGTAAATTTTTGTGGAAAGCTAATTTTGTTATGCTATGACATGTCCAACAATTGGTAAAACATGTATCATATGAATCTAAGTAACCATAGGGACTGGTTATAGATATCAACATAAATGGAGTGGGTATCAACCCAACTCAAACATGCCAAGTCCTTTGACGGGACCCAAGTAGTTCTTACCACTTATCCATACACACTCACCCGGTTTCGTAAACATGTGGACGTAGCCCAAGAGCGGTTACCAACTGTCCTTGACCATGGACACGGCTATTCGAATAGTTTTACACTTTGTAGAGGTTGTACACTTTACCCACAAGATCCGGGGAACTTCCGTGTCAGCCACGACCCGCGGTAGCTCAAGTACCCGGGGTAAGCACCCGATCACTATCTTTCCCTAGACGACACTAACATGGAGTCCAATCGATTGGTAGTAACCCCCGTGTCCAACATTTCACAACTTCAAATTTGTGGAGCCTTGGTCCCATATTCATCACATACCACTGGCACGGGGTACCAACGGTGTGTCCGGTGCCCCATAAAAATGTTCTTGGCCACCCTACCTGGCATGACCCCATCCCGAGAGAGCGCAACAACAACTCTCCCGTCACTAGTAATGCGGGCTCCTAGCTAGTATCGGCCTAGGTAATCAATAATGCCCTTTCCCATATAAGGGTAGAGTGGTTGCGCATGTAAGGTTGGAATAACGGTCACAACTTAAACCAATCCGTTTTGAAAACAACACTCACAATTGCCTCGATACACCACTTCATCATCAAGTGGTTACCCAACTAATTATCTCCCTCGGGCATAAGTGGCACCCGACAGGGTTTTCGAAAAGTCTTTTTAAAATACTTTGTCTCCATCACCATGCATATTCCCGTCCCATTTGCGTAGCCACTACTATAGCATCCTATCTACTCCCACTGGCATAACCCTCATAAGGAGGTAGGGTCATCCACCATGCAAGTATCAACGAGGAAGTAACAGAGGCAACCCATCAAGGTGGTTACCACCTCATCATGATTCCATTGCAACAACAATATGGTGCTATATGACATGCGTAAAAAGGGTTTCATAGACATGGTCAAAGGGCTACTTGCCTGGTTCATCAGAGTCTTCAAATCTTCTGGTCCTTCTCCAAGTATTTCGTCTACTTCATCAACTAACATTGGAAACAATTATAGTAAGCAACACAACAAGGCAGAAAATAAAAGTGCTCTAAAAATATTAATTTGACTTTTCTAGGACTCCTCTGGTTATATAAAAATAACCAGAGTGGTTTCATTGGGATTAGATCAGTGAATATTTCTGAACATTTTGATATGATGAAATCAATGGATTTAATGGATCTGCAAGTTTTCCATAGAATGCCTTTTTATAAAAATGAGTAAAACTACCCATCAAATTAGGCATAATTTTAGAAACATTTAGAATTTGGTTTCACTGGATTTGGAGTTCAAATGAATATTCTATGGATTTTTGAAGTGGGCTTATGTGGATAAATGACCTTTTTAAAGGGTCCAGTGAAAACCAAGAACAACGAAAATGTCCACTGTGGCCCATTAAATAGAACATGATTTATGGAGTTAGTAGAAATTTGATTCATCGAATTTGGACACTATTTGAAAAGTTTATGGATTCTTGAAGTTCACTAGAAAAGAAAAAGGAGAATATTT
>NW_025235830.1:0-5809 GCF_018294505.1 Triticum aestivum | reverse complement strand
TTTGCTCGCAGGAAACAGACCCTCGTGGTCAGGTTGATCGTGCTCCGGCGTGGTCAATAACCTCTCGGAGTTGGTTTAGCAATTGCTAAGGCGCGACGTCCTCGCACGTTCGTAGTCGGATCGTCAAAGTCGACTTCCACCAAAGCGATATCCATCATCTCATGGAAAGACGGGACACCTTTGCCTCTATCAAAATCGATAGTTATCATCTCATCGAAAGATCGGGACCCTCGCCTCTATCACTAGGGGCTATATTGTAGAACCACTATCATCCTATGGCTAAGTGAAAGTGTTAAATCCATATAGTCTGATTGCCTGGTTCGCCGCATTGACACCTCCTTAATGGAACAAGATGTTGGGTCAAGAGTGATCAAGTGCTTTTCCAAACACCCTCGCGTTATACCCGAGGGGGCAGAAGCCGACGACTGGCAAACTTCCAAATTGTACAAAGAAACGGCCGCACAGGAAAATCTTTTTAAATAAAAAACATAGCCTTAAATATATCATAATATTGTTTTTACAATTTTAGCGCACTTCACTCGAACATAATATCTTTGGAGCACTGACCCTCTATCAAGCGGGCACCCTCTAGGACATCCGCAAAATAATGATCTGGCATGTAATGGTCCTTGCCCTCGGGTGGACTTTTTGCTACAATATCGGTGGCCTTCATCTTCGCCCAGTACGTCTTGACGCAGGCAAGGGCCATCCGTGCACCTTCCATGCACGTTGACCGCTTAACAGCGTCGATACGCGGCACCGCATCCACAAGTCGCTGCACCAAACCTAAATAACTATTCGGAACTGGCTCCATCAGCCACAGTCGGACCACGACGTCTTTCATGGCAGATCCGGATATACTATGGAGCTCGGCCCACTGGGCCATCTGTTTGTTCAGCAACAGCAGACGCTTTGGCATGCTAAATTGCGACCAGAAAAGCTTTTCCGTCGCATGTCCTTCTTGCGCTTGGGAAAACTGCGTCGCATATGAGACACTCTTTGGCAAGTCCAAAAATGCGTCTGGAGAACTCCACATTTGATTAAGCGGGGCATACTTCGGATCGCCGAATTTAGTTTGTAATAAGAAGGGCTTACCAGCCGCGATCTCCCCAGCTTGTCGGATCTCCTCCCGAGCCGCCCTAGACTCGGACCATGCTTCCCTCGCCTTTTGTAAGGCCTTGTCAAGATCAACGGCTCTGGTTTGGTTATCTTTCCCGAGCAATTCGCATCGGTTAGTGGCATCCTTTAGCTCAAGCGCCATAGTAGATATCCTCTCCTCGCACAGGCGCCGAGCAGCCTATTCGGCCTTTAATTCAGCAGCTACCTTTTCGGCAGCCGCATTACTCATCCTGGCTTGCTCCTTGGCCCGGGCAAGCTCTGCCCGAAGGGTCTCAACCGTGGCGGCACTAACTGCAGTCATGCATATCTCAGTATGGAATTCTCAGCGTCATGCTCATATTATAGCACTTGCATATACTGACTGCCCCAAAGACATACCTTGCGCGTCGTCGAGCCGCCTGTTAATAAGCGTCATGTCATCATCCGCCGCATCAAGTTTCTGCTTCAGATCTGCAATATCTGTAGCTTGGGCAGTCGCCATGGATGTAACAACTTGTGTTCCAATTAGTCAGATTAGTTCCTGGGCATATCTTTTTGGACCCTCTGATAGCCTCCCTTTGGACGCCAACCAGAGTCTCAGGGGCTACTATCTATACACAAGCGCATTTTGCGTTTATAACACAATTGAGAATATTACATTACGTACCTCAAAGCCTCTTAGCAGGCTCGTAAAGGCTTCATTCAATCCGCTTTTCGCAGACAGAACCCTCTCAACAACCGTACCCATCAAGGTATGATGTTCCTCTGAGATCGACACATGTCGCAATGTGTCTGATAGAGGCGGGGGTGTCCCGATCTTTCGATGAGATGGTAACTATCGATTTGGTGGAGACGACTTTGACGATCCGACTACAAACGTGCACGACGTTGCGCCTTAGCAATCGCTAAACCAACTCCGAGAGGTTATTGACCACGCCAGAGCACAATCAACCTGACCACGAAGGTCTATTCCTGCAAGCAATCGAAGAACGAGCAAGAATATGATAAAAGCAATCTGAATATTGCAAATATGTATGAAGTATTGATAATGGCGGGGATCCGAAAGCGGTCTTGGTCTGGTCGTTGGACACAAACGAAGTACACGAAGTTGCGTTGGCTAACTTTTAACTAAACAAATCCCCCAGGAAAAGCTACTAGATGGATCTACTTATATAGGAGCAAGGGGTGGAGGCCAAGGAGGTGGGAGGACGTCCCAAGGCAGCCTAAAACTAAATCTAGGTCGTACAAGGCCAATGGGCCCAAGTGGAGGTGATGTAACACCTTTGGACTTGTAGTTTGACTCGGATTCTGCTGCAGCATCAGATTGTTTCGTCCACAACTCAACGCTCCGGACGAATTTGAAGGTGATTCCAATTGGGTTGGAAAGTGCATTAAATCTAGTTTCCAACAAAAAAGAATCACCCAATTCGGAGTCCGTATGAAAAACTTGTGTGCGTTTTGAGTCAGGTATGTCTGTGCAGTCCGAATCTGAATCCAGAACGTGAGAGACTTGGACTCTATCTTCTCTTGGGCCAAAAGTGACGTGAGAGAACTTTTTGGACAGCAAATAAATATCTCTTTCTTCCTTATCTTCATATGTGGATTGTAAAAATGTCCCATACACCTGCAATTAGACAAAACACAAAAGTGTGTGAAGTATTTTTGTTCTGGATAAAATAAATAGATTACTGAATAGTTTGCACTAGAAATCACCTGACAAATATGCATATATGCAATATTTTTGGTCATATCCAAGGTAGTCATGTCCTCATCAGTGTCCATCAATGTATCCGGCGCCTCCGGATCCGGAGTAGATTGCACCGTCCCTCGGAAATCGGATAGTCTGTGATAGAGGCGAGGGTCCCGATCTTTCGATGAGATGATAACTATCGATTTGGTGGAGACGACTTTGACGATCCGACTACAAATGTGCACGACGTTGCGCCTTAGCAACCGCTAAACCAATCTCCTGAGGTTACTGACGATGCTGGAAGCACGGTCAGCCTGACCACGAAGGTCTATTCCTGCAAGCAATCGAAGAACGAGCAAGAATATGATAAAGCAATCTGAATATCGCAAATATATATGAAGTATTGATAATGGGGGGATCCGGAAGCGGTCTTGGTCTGGTCGTTGGACACAAACGAAGTACACGAAGTTGCAATGGCTAACTTTTAACTAAACAAATCCCAAGGAAAAAGCTACTAGATGGATCTACTTATATAGGAGCAAGGGGTGGCGGCCAAGGAGGTGGGAGGACGTCCCAAGGCAGCCTAAAACTAACCCTAGGGCGTACAAGGCTCATGGGCCCAAGTGGAGGTGATGCAACACCTTTGGGCTTGTAGTTTGACTCGAATTCTGCTGCAACGTCAGATTGTTTCGTCCATAACTCAACGCTCCGGACGAATTTGAAGGTGAATCCAATTGGGATGGAAAGAGCACGAAATCTAGTTTCCAACAAAAAAAGAATCACCCAATTCGGAGTCCGTATGAAAAAGTTGTTGGCGTTTTGAGTCAGGTATGTCTGTGCACTCCGAATCTGAATCCAGAACGTGAGAGATTTGGACTCTATCTTCTCTTGGCCCAAAAGTGACGTGAGAGGACTTTTTGAACACAACCTAAACATCTCCTTTTTCCCTTATCTTCATATGTGGATTGTACAAATGTCCCATACACTTGCAATTAGACAAAACACAAAAGTGTGTGAAGTATTTTTGTTCTGGATAACATAAATAGACTATTGAATAGTTTGCATTAGAAATCACCTGACAAATATGCATGTATGCAATATTTTTGGTCGTATCCAAGGTAGACATGTCCTCATCATCCTCCCCTTTTTGAAAACAAAGCCGTCCTCGGCATTGCTTAATCTGAAATGTGGCTAACAAAAGAGACAAGGTGTACATGTTGTATATGTATATGTCATCCATTTTAACTTCCCTTGATTTTTGCACATATGTCACATGTATACATGAGTAACTTTCATTGTTCATAAAATCTAAAGCCAAAAAATTATCATAAGAAGTAGAAGGCATGAAAATATTGCAACTCAGTTTGCACATATAAGTGAAGCTCTTATTCACTTCAAAAGATTGGCAATGTTCATCATTAAACCATCCTAACTTCGATGAATAAACCTTACTTGCATCAAATTTACATGCTACAACATGCTTAAATAAGCAAACATGCAATAAGTCATTGGACATAGAATCATCATCAAGATTAGAGGTTATATCAAAACGATTAAACATTGGTTCTTTTGCATCAACAGTTAATTCAATGGGTGCACTCAAAATTGTTGATATTTCAGTTGTTTGATCACATGACGCATTCATGACAGTAACAAGAGTCTCTAAAATAGGTGGTGTGCTCAAATCAACAGGTAACTCAACACATGATGCATTCAAGTTAACTAGGCATGCTTCATTCTCATGTGAAGTTATATCATCAAGACCTTTACTGTTACCTCGCAGAGATGTAGCTGATGTAGGTACGGACGTTGACAATGTACCATACTCTTGAGATGATATCGCGCTCAAAATCCGAGGTGGGGCTGCTCTAGTAGGTGCAATAGTGGAGTAACCAACCGGCGGTGGTGAGCATGAACTGGAATAGTAGTTGTTGTAGTCACCCAATGCATCCTCCTGTATTTGTCTCTCAAAGGTACAAGCACGGACATACATACCAGTAATGCAACGAGGAATATACTGAAATCTAGCCTGAATATCATGGTTCAAACCACCAAAAAATCTATTCATTGTATCATCCTCAGATTCTTCTATGTCACAATGATGCATATAAGATTTGAACTCTTGGTAGTAAGCATGAACAGTGTTATTGCCTTGTTTTAATTGCTCCAATTTGCGATGCAATTCACGATGATAGTAAGGAGGAAAAAATTGTTGTCTCATTATAGCTTTCAAAACTTTCCAAGTTGTGGGTTGGTTATCAATGTTTTTCTTACAATGTACACTCCACCAAACAGAAGCAAAACCAGTAAATGCTCTAATGGTAGCTCGTACTCTCTCAAGTTCAGAAAAATCATGGTGACTAAAAACTTGTTCTACTTCAAGCTCCCAAGCTAGATAAATAACAGGATTAAATCTACCCTCAAATGATGGTAAAGAGATAACCTGACCATATGCTTGTGTGTGTTGTCCCAACTCTCGTGATGGTGAAGATGTGTCCGTCATCCAAGAACTTCTATCTCTGGAACCTGTCATGATTAGTAGAAACATGAACCAAAATTCGAGAATAATGTTCCTATGAACTACTAGGATGTGGTTGTAAAGTGCTCACAGTAAAGCAAATATCAATATCTTACAAGTTCTTACCATGCGGCAGGTGGTGACAGGCAACCAGCGGTGTCAAATAACTCCGAAGATTGTGTAAAACGATTGCCAGGGGAACGTACGTATACACGGTGTAGAAATATGTGGAGCTGGGTTGGCTATATATGGTAGCAAAAGATTAGCAATAATCAATTCAGAGATGCAATGTTGAATAAACGCTCAACGACGGTACTGTGCTGGTCCTAGGCTAGACCAAACTAGAGACGCGAGCCTAGAACACTAATGAGGTCACGTCGTAGCACAACTAGCATCAATAAAGGATATGAAGTAGCTCTGGACAGCAAGATATAAGTGAAGATCACAATAGCAGTAGACCTATTTAGAAGCTGATGTTGAGGTGCCAAATACTGAACTAGCTT
>NW_025235829.1:4676-5811 GCF_018294505.1 Triticum aestivum | reverse complement strand
GACAGGAAGGCAGTGGTGTCATGTGCTCGTCTCGGCGTTTGTCATCCCTACCGCGGCGACGTCCGCCTCGACTCGCGATACGCTAAGACAGGGTGGCAGTGGTGTCACGTGCTTGTCTTGGCGTCCATCGTCGCTACCGCGACAACGTCCGCCTTGACTCGCGTTACGCTAAGACAGGCTGGCAGTGGTGTCACGTGCTCGTCTCGGCGTCCGTCGTCACTACCACGATGACGGACGCCTCGACTCGTGTTACGCTAAGATAGGGTGGCAGTGGTGTCACTTGCTCGTCTCGGCGTCCGTCGTGGCTACCGCGACGACATCCGCCTCGACTCGCGTTACGCTAAGACAGGGTGGTAGTGGTGTCACGTGCTCGTCTTGGCGTCTGTCGTCTCTACCGCGACGACGTCCGCCTCGACTCGCGTTACGCTAAGACAGGGAGGCAGTGGTGTCACATGCTCGTCTCGGCGTCCGTCGTGGCTACCGCGACGACGTCCGCCTCGACTCGCATTACGCTAAGACAGGGTGGCAGTGGTGTCACATGCTCATCTCGGCGTCCGTCGTCGCTACCGCGACGATGTCCGCCTCGACTCGCGTTACGCTAAGACAGGGAGGCCGTGGTGTCACGTGCTCGTCTCGGTGTCCGTCGTCGCTACCACGACGGCGTCCGCCTCGACTCGTGTTACGCTAAGACAGGGAGGCAGTGGTGTCACGTGCTCGTCTCGGCGTCCGTCGTCGCTACCGCGACGACGTTCGCCTGGACTCGCGTTACGCTAAGACAGGGTGGCAGTGGTGTCACTTGCTCGTCTCGGCGTCCGTCGTCGGTACCGCGACGACGTCCGCATCGACTCGCATTACGCTAAGACAGGAAGGCAATGGTGTCATGTGCTCGTCTCGGTGTTCGTCGTCCCTACCGCGATGACATCTGCCTCGACTCGCGATACGCTAAGATAGGGTGGCAGTGGTGTCACGTGCTTGTCTCGGCGTCCGTCGTCGCTACCGCGACAATGTCCGCCTCGACTCACGTTACGCTAAGACAGGCTGGCAGTGGTGTCACGTGCTCGTCTCGGCGTCCGTCGTTGCTACCGCGACGACGTCCGCCTCGACTCACGTTACGCTAAGACAGGGTGGCAGTGGT
>NW_025235829.1:3475-4642 GCF_018294505.1 Triticum aestivum | reverse complement strand
AAACTCCGGCCGGATCTCCTCATGGATGGAACCCGAATAGGCGATAAACCTGGACTAGAGACTTGAGTGTTTAGGTAGGTCGTGGTCTACACCCACGTCGGCTTTCGCTTGAAGTCTGCCGAGCACATGTCGTGTGCAGACGCTAAGTGGTGAAAACATGTATGAATAAGTACACCCCTGCAGGGTTAACATTATCTATTCGAATAGCCGTGTCCACGGAAAAGGACTTCTGGGTTGCTTATATCAGTTCATAGACAAGTGAAAGTGGATACTCTAAAATACGCAAGATAAGCGTGAGTGCTATGGATGGCGTTCTCGTAGGGAGACGGGAGCGGATCCATAGTGGTGTATTGATATGGTGAATATGTGGACTCGTGTGCGCCACCTCAAAAGAGTTACTTGCAGTCGTAGATCAGGATAGCCACCGAGTCAAAGCTGGCTTGCTGCAGTTAAACCCCACCATCCCTTTGTTGAAAATGATGCATATGTAGCTAGTTCTGATGTAAGTCTTGCTGGGTACATTTGTACTCATGTTTGCCTATTTTATGTTTTTGCAGAGAGACGTCAGTCTCGCTAGTAGTTCCGCGTGGTTTTCGACGTTTAGCTTGATACCTCAGCTACGATCTTGTGCCCTCGGCAGGATCTGGTAGATAGTCCGGCTTCTCAGCCCCTTTCATTTGTAGATGTCTGTACTCAGACATGTTAAGCTTCCGCTTGTGTTTTGATTTGTATGCTCTGAATGTTGGGTCATGAGACCCATGTTTGTAATATCTCGCTCTTCGGAGCCTATTGAATAAATACTTGAGTCGTAGAGTCATGTTGTGATGCCATGTTGTATTTGCACATATCGAGCATACCGCGACGACGTCCGCCTCGACTCGCGTTTACGCCAAGACAGGGTGGCAGTGGTGTCACGTGCTCGTCTCGGTGTCCGTCGTCGCTACCGCGACGACATCCGCCTCGACTCGCGTTACGCTAAGACAGGGTGGCAGTGGTGTCACGTGCTCGTCTCGGCGTCCGTCGTCGCTACCGCGACGACGTCCGCCTCGACTCGCGTTACGCTAAGACAGGGAGGCAGTGGTGTCACGTGCTCGTCTCGGCGTCCGTCGTCGCTACCGCGACGACGTCCGCCTCGACTCGCGTTACGCTAAGACAGGGTGGCTGTGG